>NC_142369.1:18142500-18385000 GCF_059441005.1 Hippichthys cyanospilos | reverse complement strand
TAAACAAGAGAAAAAAAACAATATAAAATAACTTTCAATGTCAGTTTTTTTTCTACAGTGTTTATCCAGGTTACAGCTTCGTCTAAAGCAGAAAAAAACCAAGTGCATCAAAGTGCCTGAAACTAAAAAAAAAAGAATGAAATTCATATTTTATTGCAAATACACTTCACATGACAAAAACAAAACCTTTTCCCTAGTGTCTTCCGCACCCCCCCCCCCCCCTCCGCATCACCTTGCGCCCCCCCCAGGGGGCCCGCCCCACTATTTGAGAAGCGCTGCGGTAGCACAACACCTTTAGGCTTCACAACATTTGAGTAGGTGTGTGAAGACTTTTAATTTTAAAAAAATCGAGGAAATTAGTATATACCTGTTTTTACCTCTGTCAAAGAGGGCAGGAAGGAATTCTGAAAGATTGGAAATAAATGGAACACTGTGCCTTAGAAATAGGTTGCAATAAATGTCAGCAATATGAATGTGAATGAAAAGTCCTGTTGTTTTAAATTTGAAGTGAACATGGACAACTCACTGATTTTGCTCTTGGAAGTGGAGGCTTCATTCTGTATAGTGAAAGCATGTCGGACTCCATGTAGTGCACAATGACATTATAATTTACATTCAAATGCTACAAAACTAGTAACACTTTAATTCAAACAGCAAATTCAATTTAAGACTATAACAAAACAAACTATGCAAGCACAATTACCAATCATATTAAAAAATTAGGTTAAAATATTTGACATCTGTATTGTATCAGATTGAGCTGGTTCATAAAAGTGGACATAAATCAGCGGCTTTGGGACACATACAAGGGCGAATTTGTGAGTGAAGTCTTGGTGGATGAAAACATTCTCATCGGGCCCCGGGGAGGCACTGGACAAGCTTAGGGGCAGGAAGGGAATGAAATTCAGATCCTTATCTGGAAAATGTTTCATGCAAACTATGCAAACATTTAATCAACGTAATCTAGCCCACATTCATGCGACCTACCAGCTGCCGGTTCTAAATACAGGTCGTCGGTACCCCTCTGAAACATGAGAACACACAGCATTTGATGGCAGTGTGAGAATTTATCCGTGCTATATGTCTGGGTGGGAAACATTTCGCATTTAATTATACACATTTTATTGAGAGGATTTGCAACACTTAATCGATAGGGAAAAAACATGCTCCAATTTTTCTGTAAATGTTTTCAATTATAAAGTTAAACAGTTGCTTCTTTCTTTTTTGTTGTTCATGGGTATGAAATAGAATGAATGAAATATATTTGTTGTTGTTATTTTAGACATCTATGAAGTTGCATCATGAGAAGAATAAAACATAATGCATTTTCAGTCATTTACCTGTTCTTCATTTGGATCCAGATATACATCTGAAAAGGAAACAAAAAATGAGTCATGCCTGAAATTATCCCTCTGCAAGTTGATATTTTTACTGTAAGTTTACTGCTCTGTTGTACCATCATCACCACAGGTCAGTTCAAGTTCTGCGTAGTACCACTGGGAGGCGTTAAAAACCCATGATTAAGTCGCATACCACATCTTACACGGTCGAAAAGCTTGCGTGAAAGTCTTCTAGTAAAAGCTGTCCACATGGTGCACCAAATATATATTTGAAATGGATAATACCCTTGCTATTAAAACATTACTTTTGTTTGTTTGCATCAATTCCTATACCTTCATCTATGGGAGATGTAAGAAAGGGAGCTGGAGGAGGTGGCTTTTTCTTGCCAGGTTTGTCGTTTCTGTCGACCTCTGGTGCTGAAGGATGACAAGATGGAAAATTTTAACATCATCTTCATAATACACATCCAGTGATTTTGGATGCTTGGATTAAAATCTCTTTATCATTTTTTTTCTGCCATTGCCAAAGTAAGCTTTTACTCACGTTTCTTGACATTAGACTCCTTAGCATGTTGTTGAGGCTTCTGTATGGGACAGAAGGCAAACATTTTAAAATACATCCAGTTAAAAACGAAAAAACTCAGACATCCAGTACCCCATTGCCCTATCCACCTGAAGTTTTCCACCTGGTCTTGATGCAGGTGCACCTAGCCGTTGTGGGGCTGCAGCATTGGAGGATCGTTCTGCAAAATTAGAATAATGCTTCTATTTATTTCCTAGAGCACTCGTTTTCATTCGGGTCACTGGTAAACTGGAGCCTATCCTAGCTGACTTAGGCCAAGAAGTGGGGTACACCTTGGAATAGTCATCAGTTAAACACAGGGCTCATGAAACAAATAATGCATATTCACTGCCACACTTACGAACAATTTAGAGCAGAGGTGACAAAGTCCGGTTCTAAAGAGCCCATATCCGGCCTGTTTTCCATGTAATCCTCATCCCGTACACATGATTCAAGTAACCGTGATTGTTACCAGACTTTTGCAAAGCTTGCTCATCAGCTGAACATTTGAATCAGGTGTACCGGAAAAACTGGATAGGTGCTCAGAGGTGCAGACTTGGGCACCCCAGATTTAAAGATTTTAATGAAAAACTCCCAGTGAATACACAATTGAATAGAGTAATTTTCAAAGAGTACAGTTTTCGTCACAGAATCTCAATTGCCTTCACCACTTGTGTTTAATGTTTTGTTTAAATCCGTGGAGCGCCACCTCATAGGCGCTAATTTTTACTAACATTAAGAAAGTGGAAAGAAAGTCCAAGCTACATATATATATTTTTTGTGGGGCGGCACAAGATACAATTCATTTTGTTTTGTTACACTTGACAGTGAATTTCAACTGGGAGTAGCAATGAACAGCTTGAAACTTCTTTATTGAAGAATAGCTCATTATTTTTCAATGTGTTGCTTATTGTGAAGTGTCTTACCTATATAAACGTTCTCTTCCACTTGTCGTTGTGGGATCGTAACAGCTGGACGCTCACAGGGAGGAACTTCATACATGTCACACTCCTCCTCTTCTTCATCCTCCTGCCACTTAAACATTTCCAGTCATTTTGGCTGTCTAGCACAATATTAGATGTCTGCCACGAGGCAAAATAAAAGGCCATAAAAAGCCAACTAGAACAGCTGAATTTTATTTGTGGTTTATTGAAGGCAATTTAAATCATGTCAGATATGGGCTGACCTCCATTTGACATTATATGTGATTAGTTAATTCTGAACACAGTCACATCCTCAGTTATAAGAGGGTGTGTACACTTGCACAAATACATTATATCAACGGTTTACTTTTGCTTGCGCTCTCATTTTTTGTAATATTGTTGTTTGTGTCATGAGGTAAGCCTGTAAAGGATAAATCTGGCATTAAAGCAATTGACTTACAACTCCATGCTGTTTCCATCCAAAGTCGTCTTTGTTGCCTGAATCAATGACGTCATTTGTAAAGCATTACTATAGTCGTGGGAAACAACTGATAAATGCACGTTTAGAGGGATGTTACGTCACCTGTCCTCCTGGGGGGCGCCGGTGGACTGCTGCACGGAGATAAAAGCTGTTTGACTCAATACTTTGCATAAGATATTTTAAATATTAATACTCACATGTTCTTCTGTTTGCCAAAGAAACTCTGCAAGAAGAAGAGAAAAAATGGCTATTCCAACATATTCACTACAAGTTGTGCATGTCTTTAATCTTTGACTTGTCTTTACTAGTCAACATCGAGTCAGGAAAAAACTGTCACTGATGGATAAAGAGTCTTTGTTTGGCCACTAAAAATCAATGGTGATTAATCTTAGTTTGACATAGAATTAACAAATCCTATTAATATTGTATTGCTGTTTATCTATTAGCAACATGGGTTTGTTTTTGCTCTAAGTGACGAGTCACATATTCCATAATCCTCTTGTTCATGTGCATTTAAACAAAAGATGAGCGTATTATAATGGTTTATCCTCATTACAGTATAAAGATATCTGAATTGCTTATTTTGTTGCACTGGCAAGGAAACAGACAAACAGGTGAAGTGTAGTACTTATTACGCTTCAATGATACAATTAGTATTCTATACATGACTGTATTGTGTCTTAGTGGGCTAAATTGCCTGATGGGTCATCTTATTTGTTTGAAATTAATGCATTGTGCTAAGTGCAATATACAGTAGCTTTTTATTGTGTGCAATTATGTCCTTAAATATTTTTTGCTCCAAACTGTGTTTCAATGATGGCACATAGAAGATAAATGATTGCATAAAATTAGGAAATTCAGCATCCAACTCCGCAGGTGTAAACTCTCCAGAAAGAAATGTTGACATAGAGTAAATGATTATGGAAGGTTGAAGAGGGTGATTTTTCTTCTGTTACGTGTGATCACTCGTGTATGTAAACATACACAGGAGAACATGAAACAATGCTTCTTTTCATGACTTAAAAGTACCAGGAAGAAAAATGCGTAGAAATGGCAAAAGGATCAACTCACCGTTGTTTATTTGTGAATTATTTTCCTCAATTATTCAATTGCAAGCATTATTTTTACTCTGAAGGTGTCGAACTAGAAAAATGGAAACCAGTGAGCGTCAACAACTCACACACAAAACGACATATTGTCTTTTGGCAGGGGGAAACAACAACAAAAAAAACCTTTAACAAAGGAGTCAAATCTGCAGCATTCAAATGATTCTCTTTGCATACAAGAGAAGCCTGACCGTGTCTACAGTTCAGTAGTTTAATACAGCATAGACTGTATATACTGCTTTTTAAAAAGCAGTCTTAGTAATTTTTACTCCTGTCAAATTCATAAAGACTTCAAGAAAGAATTTTTGCACTGCAACTTTTCTTAAATATGCCATAATCATAATATATATATATATATATATATATATATATATATATATATATATATATATATATATATAGAGCATGTCATATAAACGATGGATATAGTATTTCTGAAACCAGCCTATTCTGAAAGAGAACTGTTAGTAGAAGTATTTGAAATGAAAATGAATATTTTTATGTAGAATATTACCTTACCATTCTCATGATTTGTGATGAAGCCTTTTAACGCAAGTGATGAAGAAACTGAGGTCTTTGTTTGGTATCCCACAGGCAAATGCACTGAAGCCCACACACAAACTATCCAGAGGACAGTTCCAACTCGATCATTTGCATTTCCTTACCTGCCGTGGATCCACGCCTCTTGATACCACTTATCAGATCAATATGTACAAACATTTTGTGTCCAAAAAGAGGTCATCAGACATTAACAATGAATTGAGGCGTACAGGTAAATGCTCCTATAAATGGTGGGAAAGGATTTGAAATCAAATAACTCTTATTTTTAAGTACCTTAAACATCTGACATTCGAACAGGGGTCAGTAGACATTTTATGTCCGCTGTAAAATGAATCTTTTCACATAAGAATCATTCTCTTCATTAATTGAATAAAAAAAGGCATAACTTTTGTTTGTTTTCGTTGTATGTGTAGATGGGATAAGCAGGTTCCCTTTTGACACCTATCAGTGTCGCGAAGGCTAAGTTCAGAGCCTGATGCACAATTCCAAAGTTTTGGTACAATTCGATTTTTTGTGAGGGCATTCATATTTCCAAATAAACGTGACCTGCATTTGACCCGTGTGTGAATGCTAAATGGCCGAAAACTGTCCCACGAGCGCATTGGGGACAGCGTGACATCACACACAGCAGGCGTGCTTAATGTGAGTGTTTAAAGAAGTACCTGACGAGGTCGAAATGGCTGTCATACCAAAACCAGAATATTTTCAATCTGTTGAATTTAAGGAGGTAATTGAGCGAAGAGGGAGGTTTTTGGCCATGGCATTTTGTGCAGTGAGCAAGTGAGCGAGAGCGAGAAATACACCTCGCTCCCCCTTCATTGAGTTGTCTTTGCCTCGTCTGTTATTGTTGTTTGTTTTTTTTTTTTCCAACCCGCTGCCGCCTTTTGAGCACAAAATTCAGATGGATGCAAACTGGCCATTCACGAATTGCGTTGCATGGCAAGGGACATGGATCTGTGTCGTTCACACTGCCATTAAAAGATCAGATAGAGGTTGCATAGGGACCAAAAAAAATCTGAATTGGGTCACATTAGGCTGCAGTGTGAAGGTAGTCTAAGAAATGCTTGTTAAAGAATTTGTGTTGTGTGATTTGTAAATTTAGCATACAGTGGGGTGAAGTAAATTGACCCTATTGAAATGAGAGAAGAATCGTATCCTAGAGGTACAACATCATATACAACATCATAATCTAGCATATAGTGCTATAGATTTTCACAGCAAGATACTGTATTTCTATACTAAATACATGCACCAAAAAAAACATCAAATAAAAACACAAAGCAGAAAGAGAGTAAGTAGTGAGTCCAAATATTTATTGCATTTTACCATGTTTGATTATAGAATAATAAATTATTTACAGCACATAGTTTCTATAAAATACACATAAATATTAAATTATTAGAAAACTTTTTTTTTTTAAAAACACACAGCTTTTTGCTTTGCTGAGAATACAAATGATGTGTATGGAGATAGGCTGTTAATGAAAATAAGAATAAGGCAATCATACAAACATTATACTGTACTTGTTGCTGTACATGTTTGGCTCTATCCACGTGTCAGGTGTGTTGTGTTACAAAAAAAGTCCAAGTTGTGTATCCATGCATAAAAAAGCGGAAAACTGAGCAGAATCTGAACCAGCAGATTTTTATGAACTGCATGAGTTGCGCAAGTCTATGTTGAGCATTTGCCATTGCAAGTGCTGCCAGCCACTGACCTTTTTCCCACTGTAAACTCATACAGCTCCATAGAAGTGACTTGACAAGAGCAATTGAACATATCCATGCATGTAAACAAACATAGATGACTTCAAGAGGGGACCCTCTAAGCACTCAAGCACATGGAGTGAAGAACATGGAGCAACTGTTGAGTGTTAAGATCCCATGACCAAAGTTCCTCATGGTCCTTTCAACCCTCTAAGCAAATGCTGATCTCAACCATCCACCAATTGGATTTAGATACAACACGCATAATCAAGTGAACACATCGTTATTTGGAGCTCAGATAGGATTGGATGTCATTTTGCTATGAATCCAGTCGATATAACGGGTGACGCGTGTGTAGACGCCAGGCTTATCCCTTTTGCCGCACCCGTCACCCCAGCTGATGACGCCCATCAGGGTCATTTTGTCATTGGTGCGGCAGACGAGAGGACCGCCGGAGTCTCCCTGGAAGGGTGTTCAAAAATAGAAGAATGACTAAAGTACATCTTACTCATAAACGACATCTACAACAACAGCAACGTCCATTTTAATGGTTCTCAACATATATTAAGCCATGACACATGTTTTTTATTTAGACAATTCTCACAGTACACCACCTAAAAAAAACTAAACTCGTTACAATTAAATATGTATAATCTGGATCTCTTTGGTTGAACACAAATAAATTATTTGTTGTATGAATGGTAACAGGTGGATACAAAATGCAGTTGTATCTTCTGGCTTCTAATGGAGGAACATTCAAGTGGTCTGACAGTCATTAAAGGGATACTTTTTGCCCTTTGAGTACTAAAAAGTTCATATTTTATCCATAATATGATGACTAACTTATTTTTAACGTATGATTAAAACCTTTGAAAACTAATTTTAGGTTTGATACAGTATGTGAGTTCTCTCTAGTGGTGAAGAATCATTCTCTCCCCCCAAAAATGAAATAAAATGAAAAAAGAACAGTTGGATTGAAAAAAACAAAAACAAATTATGGGTCAAAAATGGACCAACCCATTTGACCCAGTGGGTAGAGTCGAGTTGTTTTGTACAGGACAACTTCAACATATTATGTTTTTTTTTTTGGTTTTGTTTTGTTTTTGTTTTTTTAATTGTACACAAATATTGGATTGCTCCTTTTTTTTTAACCCACAATTGTTTTTAACCCAACCCTTTTTGGAGTGCTGAATTAAATTAAATGTTCAAACTGTTGTGCATAATGTTACCGAAGTTTTTGTTGTTGTTGTTTCTTTCTTCTTTTTTTTTTCATTTATCACAATTCAACATGCCTCATCGTAAACATACAGGTGTCAGTGTCACCACCATTCGAATTTGTTATTGTACTTCATGGTGTAGGCTATAGCTATGTGGCCTCACCTTGCAGGCGTCATCGAGGCCTCTGGTGTCACCCGCACACAGCATATTGGCGGTGACCGTACGTCCAGACAACACTTCGGGGACACAACGCTCTCTGGGCCACAGGCGAACAAAACCTCTCTTGACACGCTCAGAGTAATGAGCGGAAACTACAGAGCAGAAAGGGCAAGTTGAACATCACCTCCAATGTGAAAAAAAGCACCATAGTCGAGTGAATGTCAGAGGTTAGCTTGCGTACACTCAGAGTCTTTCCCGTAGCCTGAGATTTCACACTCGGTCCAGTCAGGCAGTACCAGGCCAGCTTCAGGAAGGCATGCAGGGAGAACCTCTGGAGAGTTCACGGCGCAGAAGCCAATGTCTGACTTTAGCTTCAGCAGAGCTTTTGAAGATATGGGATACAGGTTAGCAAGATATGCGTTGTGTGTGGATTTTAAAAGTCACTAATGAAAATGAGTGACGGTTATGGCTTTGAATGCAGAAAAATGCTTAAGTGAAGGGCTTGTGATGATATTGTGACAATTAAAAATAATAGCTTATAGTTAGAGAGTTTAACATTTCAATTGAACCCACCAATGTCATTGTCAAATGTCTCATTGTCAAATTTTTCATGGATCCAGTACTTTTCCACTTTGAAAATCTGCTCACTGCTGGAATTCTGCTTGCGGAATGTCCTGCCCAGAATAACCTCCAACTTTGAGGGTTTATCTCTGAACAAAAGAGAACACATGTGACCTTCTCGTGTACTGCAATGCATGTGATGACATTTTTAATTGCCAGATGTGAGTTGGGCAGGAATGCCAATACTGGGATTGGTACCGATCTTGTACGACTGTACTCGTAAAAGTACTCCGATAATATAATACATAATACATATACCACTTCATCAGCCTGACATACAGTATACATGGTAGTTTGATTTTATTACTTGAGGTATTCCCAAGAAGCTGTCTGATAATATAATACATAATACATATACCACTTAATCAGCCTAACATACAGTATGCATGGTAGTTTGATTTCATAACGTGAGGTATTCCCAAGAACCTGTCTTGTATTTTTTTTCACTATTTTATGGAAAATGCATTGAAAGTAAAACAGCATCTCCTGTCTGTAGCCACCAGACATGTTCTCTTATCTACTGTATGTAGTCCTTTTACATAAAACCCAGTGACCACCAGTGCTCAGAGACCATGCATCTGTATCTGAAATGCCTTGTGTTACAAGCTACATTTACTGTATGCACAATGTGGGGCAAGGCTGCTAGAAAAACATAGTAAATTTCAGTACTGACAAGTTGAACTAAAGTTTTGTTTTTGAGTGGAGGATAGCACCATGGTAAAGAAGATTTGTGTTTTTGAACAATATTTGATTAAATACAACACAATACATCACAATTGCAAGTAGTAATCGCCATATCAGGTATCGGTGATAGGTATCAACAAGTACTCAAGCGCTTATCAGTACGTTATTGGGAGATGTGCAGCTCTGGTGATTCTTACGTGGGCTCGAAGCAATGAGCAGCTGTCAAGACCCAACAGGAGTCAATGAGAATCCCCCCACAACGGTGGAAGTGTTTCCGCAGACGGGCCTGATAAACATTAATGGCAGCCTGCCAGGGCTGTTCGGTAATGTCGCTCTCGCGACCTCCGAACATGCGGAACCTAGGCTGGCTCAGAGTGTTGTCCAGACGCTGGCCACATATCCCTGAGAAGAGAAGGTACGAATCTTGAGATGATGCAAACCACACTCGCAACCGAATTGATTAAGTCGTCTTAATGTTGTACCTCTGTTGTTGGTTATGGGGCCTCGAGGGCCCATTGGGGTGATGGTGGATGGACGTCTCGCTGAAAAAGAGAGAATATCAATAAATGCGTAGATAGATGGATAGATACAGTAGATAGATAGATAGATAGATAGATAGATAGATAGATAGATAGATAGATAGATAGATAGATAGATAGATAGATAGATAGATAGATAGATAGATAGATAGATAGATAGATAGATAGATAGATAGATAGATAGATAGATAGATAAAACAAATGACGTTAAACTCACTGCATTTAGGAACATCACAGAGCTCCCAGGTCAGCTGCATGTTCTTGTATACATGACACCACGGGCCTCCATCACCATCAGGATTCCTGTTGGATAGAAATAGCTGCAATTAGCTGAGTTGTTTCACATAATTGAGAGATTGTTCATTGTTTTCACCACCGTCTTTGTACCTGCAGTAGCTGTGGCTGCCCAGTCCCACTTCAAGGGCGTCAGACCTCCAAGCGTTGTTGTACTTGTGCATGACAGCTGGAGAGTCCCAGGGAAGACAAGGGGCGCCACTTTTGGTGATGGACTTCGTGCCCCTGTATGTCAGGCCAATCCCTCTCGTGCATTCTTCGTACTTATCTAATGCAAATCACATGAGAGATTATGCATGGGTTAAATAACTTCCATAAATTGGTTAGACAGGATGGTGTTTGATGTGGGGCATTACCTTCAGAACACTTAGGTAAGGAACAAAACTCCCATATAATCTGAGTGCCTTTGTAGGTGTAACACCATGGAGCACCGTCATTGTCGGGGTTCCTGAGAAGAAACAAAATAGGCTGTGACTCTTCTTCAGGGAGGTACAGTTTACACAATACACAGTACGTAGTTTTGATGGTTATGGATTAGACTTAATCTAAATTCATCACAGTATCTCAAGATGTTGAATAGACTATTGTATTACATATGAAAACATTTGAATGAAAATTAGCTTGCGCGTCCTTATATGTTTTACTTTTGAATTTATTTATAAAATAAACTTTCCTATGACATTCTAATGTAATGAGATGCACCTATACATCTTTGTATTGAATATCTGATATTAAAAACATTTAAAATATGAATACATTTTTAATCAAGACATTCTTTATAAATCATGAAATACGATCTTATAGCACATTTATATTATCAAGGTTTTGTGTGGATTTTGAAACGCACCAACACACAATTTCATCTATGGACGGAGTTTCCATGTCTAAACAATCTTCATTGTTTTTGTTCAGAATTTCAGAAATGTATGATGTACACATTATTCAGTCAGATTTTTTTAAAAGAGCACAACGTTGTGCGAGTTTTTATTCTATAAAAAAGAATAATCTTGTATCAACTAGAATTATAGGCATTCAAAAAAAAAAGTTATAACTTCATAACCAAGCCATACTTTATGTTTTCATGAGGTCTTGTGGCATATTCATGAACTGTATCTTACATAATCCTGCCAGTTAACCAAGGAACAAATAAAAATATATTACAATATAGAAAATTCTTCAGTTAGATATTTGGTGGAGGTGACCTATAATGTGGTCTTATTGGCAGTAGTACAAATTGAAAGTGTATTTTCTTCCTGCCAATTGCAAACCTGCAGTAGTTGTGGTTGCCCAGTCCGAGGCTACTGGCATCCACTTTCCTGGCAGTGAACTTCTTCCCCCGAAGGGCCGTGGCATTCCAGTTGATGCACTCTGCTCCTGACTTGCTGATACTCCATGTGCCACGATAGGCCCCTCCGCTCCCCACAACACACTTCTCTTTGGTGTCTGGAAACAAATAGCTCTCTGATTAGATACTGATTATTCTTGGCGCTTGCGTCTTTCTAATGGCTTATCTAATTCATTTATTCTGACCAGATGAAGCCTATTTCCTGTTGCGGAACACTTCTTCACAGCATTTGAACGTTATCATCGACATTACTTCCTTATTGCATATCAAAGGGAACTTGATTGTGCATGGTTGAAGTGTAAGAGCCTTAGGATGCATGTGACCTGATTTAGGAGATTTGAGCCAATTGTTTTGCTTAAAAAAAATTGAAATACATGAGCTATAAGGTGGCAGTGAATTAAACTCACAAAATGCAGCACTTTGGCTCTAAATAATTTGTAAATAATTCATCGGTAAGACATTGAAGTTCACTGTCAAATGCTAGATACACAAATAATATTAGCACATTGTAAATTTGAAACAAACACATAGCTAGTTTAGCTTATTGCTTGATATGCTACCTGAACACAAATGGTGGAGCAACACCTATAAACATGATATACCAGTACTCATAGGTTCAATATGCTATCCTCTGTGAAGAATGGCCAATATTAATGTGGCCTACAGAAGAGTACTTGTGATTGTCTTCATGTCTAACCTTATGACTATACTATCCTCACCTTAGATGGCCAAGGTGTACACACATAAAAAGCAGCATAATGTCAATTTGAATCGAAGGAAAACATATCAACTGCCACTGTATAAAGGTCTGTTATACTATCTGCCTGTTATTATTGTGAAACTTGCACCGTTTTTTCAACAACGACAAAAACAACCCCGTTCATTGAGTCTGGCTTTCATTAGGCCATCACGGGCAGTCTGTCACTATGTATGTGTAATTAAATAATTCCACTGTGAGGGTGCGGTGTCTAACTGTCACCGAGTGAATTCCTCACAAATAAAACCCTCATATATTATAGATCTTTCAAAGTTTTATGGATTTTTCCTTTTGCGAAATTAAATCCAAATGTCCTCAAAATACACATTTTAAGTCATTTGTTAGGTTCTGAACCAGACTAATTTATCTTAGTATTTCATCATAGGAGATATTGGACAATTGTATGCTTTCAACTTAGTGGGGAAAGTTTTGGGGAAATCCTTTTCGGTTCCAACATGACTGCACTTCGTTGCTCAACTACAGCAGGGGATGTTGTGACGGTCCTCACTGTTTACTTACTGATCTCACACTGGGAACCACTGAAGCCTGGGGGGCACTGACAAATGTAGTCGGAAGAGTAGACGGCTTCCTTGCATGTTCCTCCGTTGTAGCAATGAGACATGTAGCAGTCTGGAAGTGGCAAAAAACAAAATGGACTTAGATGTGTTGCATCTATAAAAGAAGACGTCTAAAAATGAGGCAGTCTTTATTCGGAGCATCTGTGATATTTCGCTTTGCTTACCAAGTGTATGTAAATGGGGAGATAAATGAGCAACACATATATAATGCAGGCAAATGGATGTGGCATTTCTTTGAAATAAAAAAAAGACACAATAGGGCGTGAGAAGATTTGTAGCATTTTCTTTAAACTAAAAGTACATGACACAATGTCACACAATTTATAAATATTTAACATGCATTTTGAATGATACAAAATATCACACCGGAATTGCTTTCAATGAGCTAAAGGCTCATACTGTCCATGAATTTTTATCACTGGCCTCCGGTGTCCATATGTGCACTTTGCACTAGGACCAACTAGGCCACAGTTTGATGATCGACATGGTGCCGTGTTGGCTCCGATGGTGGGGGAGGATGCCAGTTAGACCTGGCAGACCCAAACGTATTGTGAGGGTCTGTTGGGAATGTCTGGCAAAGTACCCTGTCAAAAAGGAGTTTGATCTCCTACCTCCCGGGGAAGGCGGATCTCCAATCTCTGGGCCAGAAGTCAACAAAGTGGTCGAAAAACTCCTTGGTCGCAAGGCCCCGGCACTGGATAAGATCCGCCTGGAATTCCTAAAGGTGCTGGATGTTGTGGGGCATTCTTAGCTGGCACACCTCTGCAACATCGCATGGATACAGGGGAGTGCGTCTCTGGATTGGCAGACTGGGGTGGTGGTCCCCCTTTTTAAGAAGGGGGACTGCAGAGTGTGTTCCAACTATAGAGGAATCACACTTCTTAGCCATAGCCTTAGCCTTAGCCTATTCAGGTGTATTGGAGAGGAGGATCCGTCAGGAGGTCGAACCTCAGATTCAGGTGGAGCAATGTGGTTTTGTCCTGGCCATGGAACAGTGGACCAGCTTTTCACCCTTGGCAGGATCCTTGAGGGTGTATGGAAGTTCGGCCATCCAGTCTCCACGTGTTTTGTAAACTTGGAGAAACCGCTGCTCCTCCGCATTGAGAGGAGGCAGTTGCAGCATCGGGTTAGGATGCCTATCAGATGCCTCCCCTGTGAGTTGTTCCGGGTATGTCCCACTGGGAAGAGGCCTGGGATGACCCGGGACATGCCGGTGAGACGATGTCTCTCGACTGGCCTGGGAACACCTGGGGAGCGCCCGGGAGAAGCTGGACAAAGTGTCCGGGGAGATGGAAAGCTAGGTTTCCTGCAGAGGCTGCTGCCCTCGTGACCCAACACCAGATAGGCGGAAGTTAATGGATGGATTAATAGATGGCATCAGGCCAAATTCACAATAGTCACAATTTGGGAAATTTCAAATCACTATCCTATTCGTCAGTCCACATTCTCAGTGTGTTGTATTAACATTTTTTTCAAGTGTTGGAAAAAAGGCTTGCTTTCTTTGATGACGCATGTAAATGGCTGAACAAATATACCATTTGGGGTCTCTCGAAAAGCAACTATTTAGAATGTACAAAGTTTCAGCCCGACACCACCACTGTGTCATTTTATATGTAATTTTGATTAAATGTTTGTTTTCCGCTATCCATAACAGTAATTTGTTATGTGTGATACAGTTATCTTTAATGTTTAAGTACATTCCATTTGTATTTATTAGTTTGGAACTGTTTGTTGACCAATATTCATTTAGCATAATTTTTATTTCACGTTGTCTGCAATCCATGTTAATTAAATTCATATTTAGTTTTGTATTTCCCTATATATATATATATATATATATATATATATATATATAAGCAAAATGTTAATTTTCAAACATTGGCTTACAAAAATATTACAGACAAGGCGGAAAAACTCTTTCATGCAATTGTCAGCCAGGTTCTCTATTTATTATTACAAGAGGTCTAACTAGAGGATGATACAAGCCGCGGACCCAAAGCCTGAAGCCTGAGCTCACAAGTTGGCCGGCTGCAGTGTGGTTAGAAAACGTCTGAGCGAAAAGCAACCTTAAGTCAAACGGGGGGACTCCAAGGAAGTCCAATGTCAGACTAAACTACGCCTACAGAAAACCAACAGCGAATACATGCAAGTCAGACCAGAGTTTGTTAAAGAGAGTTACTGCAATGTACAAGACAGGGCAAACAGACAGGAAGGATCATCTGAAGTCTAGTTAGCCAGTCAAGAACTCATTCTCTGCCAGCCTAAATAAAATATTAAAATAGATTTTTGAAGCCTATAATCGTCAGTGGCATTGAATGATTATTTGACGATGCCATTCTTTTCCTAACATGTTCCGATTGTGCATTGCGCAATGCATTAGTATTACCAAATGTCACCACAAAGCACAAATCAACTAATTTGCTCTTGAACTCCTTGTATGACCATCAAATGCAGTCAAATTAGGAGGAGAAACATTTGGTTTTATAGTTCTTTATTATATTCTGATCTACAAATGCACCCCAACTTTTTGCTTTTGCATTGAAGCTGCTGAGGTTAAAATGTATTGTCAAAATAATTTGTGTCTTCCTGTCTTAGCTTAAAAAAAATAACCACCAAAAAAACCGTCATGAAGACATTTAGTTTGAGATATTACATGATGTAGTATATTGAAATAAGATTTTTTTGTTTGCAACTTGGATAATAAAGAGTAGTCATCACTAAAACTATACTCCCAACTATTGCACGGCTATACTATGTTCATATGAGTGCTTGAGCTGTCAACCCACAATACATTCCACCAAGTTTGGAGACAGTTGGCTACAAAAAGCACGAAAAAATGTAAGTTTAATGTTGCCATTACCCTGTATGGCCCTATGAAATCAAAAGAACTACAGTACATGGTCACTATTAGTTGATAAATTGTGTAAATTGTGTAAACAAGGTGACTTTGCTTGTTGAATAGTTGTAATGTGAAAGCAAACTGATGATGATCGTATGTTGCACTCACTGATGACGGGCACAATGTGGCAAAGTTCTCGTCCTCTTAATGCACAACGGCAATACTCCACACGCTGTCCCCTCCATCGCAGCCAAGTGTCCCCATAACTATGCACGGCTGATGTGGTACTATCCATGCAACGCGCTGAGAAGACACACACATATACACACACACGTACATGCAAATCAGGAGCCAGTCGGACTAGAAGATTATAAATGAGTGTTACATGGACAAACTGAGAGGAACAAAAGAATCTGAAGGTGAGGTGATGTTGATGTTATGAGAAAAGGCAAAAAGCAAAAGAATGGCTGGGCTCACGGGAGATGTCAGAGGAAGGTGAAGCCTTCTGGATATGAACAATGAAAAGTGCCCGCCTGGAGGTCTTCCGCTCAGGCTCACCTCGGTAATAACGAGTTCCTCTCTTGGAGCGGATGAGCTCCACCTGCAAAGCCAAACAAGAGCACCAATTTTTAAGATCAGGAATAACATCGAATCTTAAAACGATTGGCGAACATTTGCATTCTTGTTGGGAGAACAATTGCATCCTTGATTGAACCCTAACAAACCCCTGAAATGCACACAAAGTTTGCTACCTTGTCCGACACTTGCGTTGCTCACTAAGCCCGTATCCCATTGAGGGACACTTTCAAGTGTTGACAAAACTAGCAGGCCCTTTAAACACATCAGATTATAGTGTGGGGAACACTGAGTAAAAACTTTGCAATTGAATACAAAGTTTTTGTTTTTTTTCTTGTTACATCACTTCAGAGAAGTGACACTTTACATTTAAACAACAGTGGTAGAGGAGAAGGCTTAACTAGGTTTTCTCAGTGCCTTAACGGTCAAATGACAAGGATATGCAGTACATTCCGAGTTTGCTTGAGCACCGGTAAGTATTTGACATAATACTCAAAACATTTATATTATGATAATGAAGTGAAATGAATTCATACTGACTTATGCTACTTAATGAATGATCACCTCCTGTTTCTTATGGAAAAGCAAGTAAGCTACTTACATTGTCTGCAAGACAGCAGAACAGAGCAGACAGGATCAATAATAATATTCTGGTCATGGTTCCAGTAGGTCTCTGGAGCTCTTTAGTTCTATGCAAGCACAAAATGAAATCACATTAGATAGAGCAGATTTTAGGTCCACATGCGGATGCTAGAAAAACAAAAAAAATAATGTCGACAAATGTTTAGATTTAAAAAAAAAACACAGGAGAGAAACAATTACACAAATAATTTCTTTTTTGACACCGCTACCACCAAGTAATTAAATGCTAGTAAAGCCTATTAAATGTCCTCACACGTGGACACTAAATATAAATATATGACGCAACCAAATCAACCAGGAAGATGATCTCAGGAGTCCTTCTTGAATGAATCTCAGTGTTAATAGTGAGTCAACAATTGCAGGAACAATAATTGCACAATTCTAGCTAAAGTTCCTTTGTTTCCTTTGTTGCTTCCTTTCTGCAACCAACGCCTGTGTCCAAGGGAGGCCACTGGGAGGAAAGGGTGGGACAGGTGGGGGAGGAAGCCCACACTCAACTCTTTGACTCACACAGGAAGTCATAACGCTCTACAGGACAGTTGGATGATGTGCTTGGGCTTCAATTAATTATTTACTTCGTGATCACACTCACATAATTCATTTTCATTCATATATATTGGCTATGAAAAGTCTACACACCCCTTTTTAAATGCCACGTGTTGTGGTATAAAATTTTAGACCAAGATCATTTCAAAACATACTCCACCAAGTGATTTATAAATTGTAGCACTCATATGGAAAAAAAAAACATTCAGGTGGTCTAGTATAGGCTTTTCTGGACATTTTTTTGATGGGTATTTTGGTAATGAGCATTGTAACTTTTGGATTTATGGTCAAAAAGTACAACTTTGGTTTTTTTGGACCATAAAACATTGTCCTACATGCTTGTGAGATTTTATTATGACTTGATACAAAGGCTTTTGATACAAAGAAATAAAATGCTAGGAAAAGCCCATTAGAACAGCTGTAATATTTTCAAGGTTATTCAAAGGTACTTTGAATGGGGGATGTTTTGTGCTGATTCCTCTTTAACACGATTTGAATTTGATTAGTTAATCTCTCTAAGAGAATAAGATGGCACTTTTGCAATCCAATTATCTCCGTTGTTGATTTTTTATTTCACGTCTAGGAAAGATGTCTAGTTTTTTCATTAGAAATATAGAGGTTATAGGGCACATTACAGTCTACAAAGTATTTAAATGATTTACAGGGCCTTATTTTTAGTATCACAAAAATCTAGCATTTAAACAAGTCTGTAAAATGTATACCCACGTTCAAGACAATTCCTCTGTTTTCATAGACCCCTTACCCACATCAAGCATCAAGCAGAGACCACGATTCCCAACCAGCAATAAAGTGTTTCTGCAAATTTCCTGCTTCAATATAACAGTGAAACATGGGCCGCAGAGAAAATAAGAGGAAAGAAGACGAGGAAGTGTGAAAGAAGAAAATGTCAACTCCTGTTTGCCTTTTTATTGCTTGAGGAAAAGATTTGACGTGTCGATTTCCTCTTGTCTTCCTGTCCTTTCAGTGTGTGTAAATGTTTCACATGTTAGCGTGCAGAGGAATGCAGCTGTTCAGTCTCAAGTGCATGTTTAGTTATTGTGAGTCATAGTTGGCACTGTTTATTGAGCTTTAGGAAATGAGTAGAATTAAAGTTGCCTGTTATGAAGCTACGCATAACATCAACAGTTGAACACTAATAATAAAACTTGAAATGGCATACCTCTAAAGCTATAGAGGCAAGAATACCAAAACTACTGTAGTCATTTCATTGATTGTCTTGCTCTATTTTGTCAGAGAAGGCCTCTTTTCATTTTCATTTTCTTTGATATCGATGTATATACAGAACAAATGTGACTGTGACTTATTTTACTTAGTGAAGTAAGGAAGGATAAAAACAAAAACAGGATACTGAACAAAAAAAAAAACATAATTTTGTGCTTTGTCGATTTGAGAAAATGTCCTGTTTTTGAATGAAGATATAAATTTACTATTTTGTGGATTAAACAATGAATTAGATGAAAATGGTTTTCATCCAATTCACTGACTAATCCACAAAATATGATACAGATTAATAGATGATAAAATAATTGTTAACTAAAGCCCAAATATCATTGAATACCACAGCACATATAGAGAGAAACAACCATTCATAATGAAAGAACTGAATTCATGCTCTCTGCACGGAAGTCAGGCAAGTAAACCACTACGTTATCAGTGTCTCAATCTGTAACTAAATTTACAACAGTAAACAGTTTCCGTGGTCCAAACATATTCAATGGTCTTAGGTCTCTTAAATGTGGGGGACAGAACGTATTTTTATTGCCTTTCCATGAATGTGAGGAGGCCTTAATTTAAGGGTACAAAATAGAGTACATTGGAAGCCATTGCTCACCTAAAGGTACCGTACACTAATGTACTTTAAACCCCCTGACTCTAAAGTTTGTATTGCAACCATAAATACTGTCTGATCCTCTAATCTTGGGAAAGTTTTCTTTTTCTGCTGTCTGCTGGTTCACTCTCTCTCTCTGCTTGACTGGGCGCACAGAAAAGCAGAACTGTGTTTTCATATCACTGAGTACACACACACATGCACACACTCACACACAAATATGTGGACCATCAAAGAAAATAATTACAAGGCCAATAAGACCTGCTCCTGTGTCAATTAAAGCAATCGCATACTCACCTTTAAGAGGATGGACCACATTCAAATTGTGGTGTAAAACAAAGTCAATACGCCCGCTTCTTGCTGAGTATTTGAACCCCCCAAACAGAACCTCATGGACTCAAACGTCAACAGGCTATACGTTCCTTTTTGTTTTCCTTTTGTGCAGCTGTTCAGCTTAGCTGCACCCCCCCTCCCCCCCCAATTGCCCTGTCAGTTAAAAACATGTGTTTCCTTTGCAAATGCTGGCTGTGAACCACGTATCAAACCGTGCAACGAACAAACACGCCCACATCAGACATGAACATATGTCTCTCCCACCCTGTTTGGAGTCTGTTGTATTTCACAGGCATGAGGCCCTGTTTGGGCTCAGCTCACAACCTCAAAATGCAATTGGAATGATTACAAAGATCAGACACAAGAGACATTGTTTTGAAACCCATTTTTTCCATAGTAAACTTAGTTCATTTGAATCACAGATCCTACTCCACAAGTGGCAGGAAAAACAGACAATCTTATTCCTATCCTTACATGTTTGAGCCTTCAGGAATTTTCATGACAGGACAAGAGGCACTCGCTAATAGCTAGCATGCAAGCTAACAGATTTGGGCTTATATGAATAAGTAACTAGCAGTTGGTAACCACCCATGTGATCGAAGGCACTAAGCTATCAATTGCAGTACCAAGAATGACCTGTGAGAGGCAGCTCGGTGCTTCCGATCATTCTGAGTATAGAAAGAGAAGTAGAAAAGAATTACAAAATCGTTGGCTAACTGTTAGCTTATTAGGATTCTATCTACATTGGAGTGGCCAACGCTTCTTGTCATATTTATTGTGGTAAATATATATGTGAATGTTATACAGAAAGACATTACCATTACCTCTATGTGTAACTTGACTTCAATTCAGTATTGACCATATAAAGGACTTGCAATTGTAATTACTGAGCAGGTTTACTACTCCAAGTTATAGGCCTTGACCATTTTCCAAGCAGATTAGAGAGTAAGCAAATCTGAAATGCCCCTTACAAAACATGATAATCACCCAAATAAACCTTTAAAGACATTCAAAAATCAGTCGCTACTTTTGTTCATAAGAGAGAAAAAATTTCCATTTAGACCTCCCTCTTCATTGGCTGCTTGATAAGATTAGCACAAAACAGATGCTGTTACAGTCTTTGTACAAATGATGTCTATTCTTACTTTCGGAAACTTTAAGTGTGTTCCATTATTGATGGGGTTTGAGAATCACGTGGGATATTTTTAGTAGGTCAAACATTAACGGAACATGTTAAAACAACTTTGAAGAATCAGAAGCCAGACACTGAGTCACAACATTGCCACGTTTGTAGGGCAAACACGTGCAGGGGATAAAACAAAGACATGAACAGCTATGCATGAAAAGCATGGTTTGACCTGGATTTTGCCCGATTGTATTTGGGGCTCGAGCACCAAGTGTTCCAACGATTCTCTTGGAATCTTTGTACAGTATACGATAATATTATTCTCATTATCACCTTTTGGGAGTCCTTAACATAATTCAAATTTCATAAAATTCTGGCATCCAAAATTGGGATGAAAACTGTGGCAGGTGGCCATTAAATACAAGCATGAATGAAAATAGCCATTATTGTCAAATTTCCAGTAGGGCGCAAACCCCACACTCATCAATTGTTTCCAAATGTGCAAAGGCCAAATGTTCAATTTGACAACTTAATAATGTCTTCAGTTCAATGAGACCAAAGTTAAGTCTGTTGCATTTCTACTTGCTTGGACTCGTTGCCATGAGTTCACGTTGGCAAGCAAGTGCAACGATGACGGAGCAATGAGGTTGTAAGAGGTTGAGACATTCTTGCCTTCCAGTAACAAAATCTGGAATCCTAAAACGGTGAGAAAATAGATAGAACATACTTGCATTTCCGTGCGAAAAGACGAATTCGATTGCTCTTGCACACTAAAGTGCGCATCGTTATATTTATGAAATGAAACATTTTCAGGCAACCAAGAAAACTGGATGACAAAAATGAAGCGCAAGTGGCAATAATTCACTCATGATGTAATAATGACATGGATTATCGTTTCCGAGTCCTAATTTTCCGATATAATTAATTAAAAGTCACTGTTGACTTCAAATCCCAAGTTGGAGACTGCTAACTTCGCATTGTAAACCAAGGAGCACACGTGAAAAAAAGAGTAGAAACAGCTTCATGCATCAATGGACATCTACACTTGCTTTTGTCCAACATATCAAAATATGTCTTTGAACCCGCTGGACTTGCCGGGATCACTAAAGCTTCAATTTGACCATTGTTCCTTTACACTGTGCTACAATATGCCATGTCAGAAAGCTACTCAGCAGGCATTATTCATTCTTCACAGTCACTCAGGGGGAGGGCATTGGTGCATGCTTTGCTGCACCAGCTCTGTAAAAGTCCCACGGAACATAAAGCTGCATTGTTTTCTTCAAGCCTCCCGTCCGGAGGGCTCGACATGAGGCCTTCAAAATTGGAATGTCCACAAACTTAGCGACAGATACTCATGTGTCAGGAGAGAACATGGGGAGATGAGACATCTGCAGGGAAGAAGATAAAAGGTAGAGAAAAGAGAGAAAGGGGAAAAGTGCAACATGGGAAGCAGTAAAAATCCTCAGAGGTCAGCGCTAAAAGAATGAGTCGCCCTGAGTCATCTCATCTTTCAGAACCGCACTGAGACAGATGAAGCCAATGAATGCTGGATAGGCACACAACCTCTCAATGCCAAGGTTTTTGTGTTGTTGTCCTGATAGCAGTATAGAAACCGTCTTAAGGTTTTAATAGACTTTATGAGTCACTAACATCATTAACCTTAGTGACCGCAGCACCTGGAATGCAGATACAAGCACTACTTTGGCAATGTCTATGTGTAACAGCACACAGTATCAGCAAAGTATCACTATGACGTATGCTTCCACAGCAGAGAAAATGCCAAAGAATGCGGGAGGCTCTGATTTGTCTCACTGCAACACATTTTAATGTGGACAGAAAAAAAAATGTAATTAACAGCTGCATTTCTGACAAATACCTTTGAATGATAATTAGATCCAGAGGGTTTTGAAGAAGTCTTACATGCACGTTTAAATGCCAGGACAAAAGCTTTTTCACCATTATTGTGGCCTTTATCAATAAATACAATGTGACCTTTATCAATCAAGACTGGATGGATGGATGGATGGATGGATGGATGGATGGATGGATGGATGGATAGATAGATAGATAGATAGATAGATAGATAGATAGATAGATAGATAGATAGATAGATAGATAGATAGATAGATAGATAGATAGATAGATAGATAGATAGATAGATAGATAGATAGTCTGCAGCAAATTTTGTTTTCTTGATCATGTACCAGCAAATTGTGCTAATGTTTACTTTTGTTACAAAAGAGATGTTACTGCTTTTTAGATAAAAATACAAAAAAAAACAACAACAACAACAAAAACTTTGACACTGACACTCACCATTTACATGCATATTAATACAGTTCCTGATTTGTCCATACAATATTTAACTACAGAAAAGCACCTTGATATTTTCAATATAAAATGTGTGGTGCTGGTTGAAAACAATACAATAAATAGCGTAGCAGGATGAATGTTATGCTTTCTATATACTATATACGGTGTTATACCAGATAAGATATGCATGTACTCATGATTTCGGCTTGATACTGTGTGTAATTCTGAATATGTAAAGCAACAAAAGTGAACATTATACATGAGAATACTAAACTGCTGTATGATCAGCCAAAATTGTATTTTTTGTAACAAAAATAATCATGCAAACCCTGCATGAATGTGCAATTTTTAAAGAAAACAACATTTTAGTTCAGCTTTAATTTAAGTAAAGCATGTCTAAAGAAAAGAAAATGCTCTTACCACCTAATGAGGGAGGATGTCAAAAATGCTGGTGAGATGTTGAATGGATGTCTCGCTGGGAGTGAGATTCTCCAGTGGCTGTACTCACTTTTGAATGCTCCATGTGGGGAGGAGAGAGAGTGAGAGGAGGAGAGGAAAGATGTGGAGTGGGAAAGAGAAGGGGTGTGTGCCGTGACCTCAGGGAGGAGAAACGCTGCTGTTCTGCGGGGCCGGATGATGACGACGTAGCTGAGGGTGAGGGCGGAGCTCATATCACCACAAAAAAAATCGATAGCCAGCCGCCGCCCCCTTATTCTTTTTAATCTCTCGCTTTCTCTCCCTTGACATTCACGTCATAAATTACATATGATTATGCAAGATGTACAGAGAACAGCTTCTCCAGAGATTTAAAAGTTATCAGAATAATATCATGAATAATTCGTTTCAAAATTGTTTTCCTTCAATTTGAAGGGTATTACTCTATGAGTTGGGTGATGACGAAATGCTGATAATGAAATACATTGTGACTCATTTATTAGGCGTCCACAAAAAGTCAAATTCACCTTGGGAGAGAAATGATCATGTTTTCTGATGCTCATTTTTTACTAAGGATTTTGATTCAGCAATGTAAGTATTGTTATAAACCACATGCGTAAGTGTGACAAAAATGAAAGATACTGAACCGTACAGGTGTAACAATGACAGAGAAAGATGGCACAGTATATGGATTTTTTTTGTACTTTTTTAACTGCCTGCTAACAACAAAATCCTGTTTTCAACTGATGACTGCATGTTTAGCACCAAATTTTCAACAGATATACTGCTGAGTAAAATAGTAAGTCGAAATTAATACTTAGCATTTACTTCTATCTCCCAATGTGTGATTGATTGATTGTATATTTTATTGAACATATTAACATATTGCACATAATTCATATATATAAATATATCTATCAAATTTACACATGAAAAACTTTTACATATGATCTTAATCAACTTATAATATTTTTTTAGATTTTTCATACTATGTTTTTAAAATTCTTTTTGAGCTTCCCCTAGATTACATAAATTAACACCTTGAACAGATTCACACATTTGCTTTACTAGTGGATATCCCCCTGGTGGCTGCACTGGACTATAAACTGCAGGGCTCAAATCATAAGAAAAAAATTGTGGCTTGTAGTCTGAAATTTAGGTTTTTCGACAACTAATCAATTAAAGAATTATTCAATAATTCATTATTGATAGTTGATTAAAGCTGCTATCCCACTGACGGACGAACCCTGGCGAGTGTCCGCAACGTTACTGGCTCTTTTAATCTTCTCAGCGTTCGGTAAAGGTCACCAGAGGTCGCCATAGGTTGACAAAACATTGACAGGTGTTGCCATTACATCACTACACATTCATCAGTACTGCTATTATTGCATGTGTACAAAATTTCTTTGCAACTAGAGCAACATCCAGTACCTCTGGTGACATTTTGCCAATACAATATTTGGTGACCTAGAAGTGACCTCTAGCAGTCTAGCAGTCCTACTATACAGTAATTTTCCCCCTATATCATGTACATTTCTACAACTTATGATCTCCACATGCCATATCTGACTAATTTCAAATGCATGTTACAAAACTATTACTTGGATATCATACATCATACATAGTAGACTTGTTCAACATTTATTTGTTTTTTAATTAGGCTCTTGCTCACATGTAACTCAAATTAGAATATGCCCAATAGAAGATGAAGGGATGGATTAACCCCATCCATCCATCCATCCATCCATCCATCCATCCATCCATCATCCATCCATCCATCCATCCACTCATCCATTCATCCATTTTCCAAGCCTAACCCACTTATACTCACTAGGATTGCAGGCATACTGTAAAAATGTTTTTTCTGTCCCCGACTCCAATTTAGTCCCAATTTAAGAAGCCTGGTGGCCCTCATAAGTGATTTTTCCTCAACACCTTACAGAGCCTCATGACCTGATATTAGGCAGAATAGTTGTGGTTGCTTTTGAACTAGACTGTGCAGATGTAGCTAATGCAGGAGAAGCATAAATAAAATGAAGTGCGACTTAGTGTCTGCAGTGTTCAAAATTTGGAGATCACCAAAATGTTTATTATCCCAAAGTGTTTAACTATATTATGATTCATTTTCCGTCTGTCTGTATTGCTTTGCTAAGGTTGTTGTTCTTGACTTTTTGCCAGTCTGCCTGATGACCCACTTGGCACCAGGACTCATTTGTCACAACCACAATCTTTTTTTCTTCATGCAATTTTCTCCATCTTGGGGAATCCAGAATGGCCAACATATTTTGGTGAAAAAAACGCTGCTGTGATACTACATGCTATTTGTTCATCCATCCATCCATCCATCCATCCATCCATCCATCCATCCATCCAAGTGTTTGTTCCAGCTGTGTTATAGTATCCCTCCCTTTTCAAGATAAGCATATAGACAAAGATGACATTTCTTCTCTGATGACACATGGAATGTATGCATGATGAAATGCTCAGGTTCCTAAACAGATATCAGGCTTCTCTTTTGGAGTAATTTGTTTAACCTGAAATATTACAGCACAGTTCCGCTTTTTCTACATTGTGTTGCAATAAAGAGTGCAATGGTTGTCTTGCTGTGCATTGACTTCATTTTTGTGGTTTTATTAAACAGGAGACGACACAGGTTGACTCAGTTACTTGTAATCATGCAATTTTTCAAAATTATTTTGAAACCCCAACTCTAGTTTGAAGGAAGATTCCTAGATTCCTTCAAGTTCGAAACCCTACTTTGAAACTAATGCTACTTCAAAACCTTAGTTTGAAACCCTAATCATAGATTAAAACCCTACTTTGAAACTCAGCCCAAGAATGAAACCCTGTTTTGAAACTATAAACCTACTTAGAAAAGCACAAACCTAGTTTGAAACTCTACTATGAAACAATAACCCTAGTTTTAAAACCCTATTTTAAAACCTTAACTTTAGTGTGAAACCCTACTTATAGCCTAGTTTAAAACCTTATTTTGAAATCTCAACTCTAATTCGAAACTCTACTTAACGCCACTTCAAAACCCAAGTTTGAAACCCTAATTGTAGATTCAAACTCTCCTCTGAAACCTTAATTTTAGTTTTTGAATGCTATTTTGAAATCCTAACCCTACTTTAAAACCCTAACTCTACTTTATAACCTCTTTGAAACCTCTTCACACCCCTGGGTCAGTGAACAATACTGAATGAGAGTTTATTAAAAGTGGTGATATTTACAAAACGGACTAATTGTGCCTTAAAATATGAACCTTGACTGAAGACTAAACTGTGGTTTATGTAATTATGTAGTCCTTGTCCACATGATATAAGCATGAAACCATGCAGACACTTGGATGACAGCATTATGAGTCGGCATATTTCAATTTTATTTTTCCAATCATAACTGAAGACCACATCGGACTGGCATACAGAATATTTTTATCAGCACTTTTAATGTTGATGATGACAAATAAAAAAATAAAAAAAAATCAGGCGATGTTCAACAACTCCAAAAAAACACTGTCCTCTGATCTACTGATTATACTATGAAGAATTTCTTCTTTTGGCATATTCGTAAAGTACAGTATACAATTTTAATATACAGTATCAACATTCAGCATTGACATTAAAAGGAGAACGGCCTTACCCCTAACATGTGACTCCGTGTGGGCGGAGTCTGCAGGTTTACAGGAAATCTCTCAATCAGGAAGTTAAACTTCGGTGGAAATTTTTCAGTACTGTAAGTTAAACTTAAATCTGTGGAGTTTTACTCGTTTTGAGAGTATCCGGGCCGCGCAACTAGAAAACAGGTAGGCGTCGTGTCCCGTAATCTCTATCTTTGATTCCGTGCACGTTCTCTTTAGAGAAGTTTAGTGATACATTGTATTGTGATACAGTAACAACACACGCACGTCGCTTGTTTTTGCGCAAAGCAAATCGCACGCTCATACATTCTGCCGACCAATGCACAAACTGATATAAAGTGCATACAGATTTCATCCAAATGCACTTCGTGTCATTTCTGACCTGAAGTTTCATTGTCAGTTACTGTCAACCAATTCATTTCACTTCTATACTCTCGTGACATAGCTGCATGAAACATTCTGCTATTGCAAGGATTAAATCTTGTTCACATCATTGAGATACATTGTGTTTATCAGTGGGGTTGTTAGTTTTTGTTACGTAAATTGAGCTACAAGGAAGAAGTTATCAGGTTTATGTGCACATGCACACTGCAATAAAACACGTATTATTAGTAGTTAAAATACAATACAATGTTTATCTGTAAATTATACAAGATTTGGCCCTATTTTTTGTTTTATTTAAAAACAATCAAATCACCTATAATTAGGTAAAGTAAACGCTCTATTACGATTAATAATGCTACATTTACAGAAAAATTATCGTATTAGCTGTATTAATGACGTTGTTTTACGAAAAAGGGTTGTGTAATAATCAATTCTTGATGTGATATCACAATTTGACACAAAATAACATGAATAATCTTTCAAAACATGTCGAACACTTAACTATGTAATTAATCAGAATAAGATGGACAAAACCACATTTTCCATTCTCTTGATTTTTATTGCACTTTATTTAAGTGCAGCAGTGATAAATTAAATCAAAATGACAATGAAACAAAATAAACAAAATTCAACTGAATTGGAAATGAAAGAAAATGTAAAATAGAAATGAATATTATATGAGAAATCAATAAAATGGAAATACTATACAGTATAACAACATAATGTAACAATACATTTTGCCTCTCATAATAATAAGATTTGTGAAAGTTAAGAAAAAGATTTGTGAAATACAGTACAAATGTAAACGTTATTTAACAATAAATAACTATTAATAAGTAAAATAACAGAAATATATTGAGTCGTATCTTTACAGTTACCCAGATGTAATGTTTTTTTATGTTAAAATGACTCTTTTCTTCTAAAATTAATTATATTTTAAAAATTCGGAAGAAAACTGTAAAATATACAGTACATTTACATTATTTTACCATTTTTACAGTGTATGTCAGGTTTAACCTGTAGCCGAGGGGTGTCCAAAGTCAGTCCTCAAGGGCCGCTGTCCTGCATGTTTTCCAGGTTTCTTTTCCTGACACACCTGATTCAAACGATCAGCTCATCAGCAAGGTCAGCATTTGAATCAGGTGTGTCAGGAAAAGAAACCTGGAAAACATGCAGGACAGCGGCCCTCGAGAACCAACTGTGGACACCCCTGTCATAAGAGAACCAAGTTTCTGAAATATTTTCCATGTTGTTGACCATATCCTGATTGCCTGAAATTTAAACTCGATCCAGTATACAATCGTTAGAAAATGTCACCTGAACATTCAGCTGTGTGTTGTTGTGGCCGAGTGGTTAAGGCGATGGACTAGAAATCCATTGGGGTTTCCCCTCGCAGGTTCGAGTCCTGCCAACAACGGTTGTGTTTTGGAGTAGAATAAAGAGGTCATGTCATTGTAAACTTCGTAAGAGAACCAAGTTTCTGAAATATTGTCCATGTTTTTGACCATATCCTGATGACCTTAAATGTGAACTCGATCCAGTATACTGTCCTTAGAAAATGTCACCTGAGTTTTTAGCTGTATGTTGTTGTGGCCGAGTGGTTAAGGCGATGGATTAGAAATCCATTGGGGTTTCCCCTCGCAGGTTCGAGTCCTGTCAACGACGGTTGTCTTTTGGAGTAGACCAAAGAGTTCATGTCATTCTACAGTTTGTAGGAGAACCAGGCTTCTGAAGCAATGTCCATGTTTTCGACCAATTCCTGACTGCATTAAATTTAAATTCCATCCAGTATTCTCTCTTTAGAAAATGTCACGTGAATGTTCAACAATATGTTGTTGTGGCCGAGTGGTTAAGGCGATGGATTAGAAATCCATTGGGGTTTCCCCTCGCAGGTTCGAGTCCTGCCAACGACGGTTGTCTTTTGGAGTAGACCAAAGAGTTCATGTCATTCTACAGTTCGTATCAGAACCAGGCTTCTGAAGCAATGTCCATGTTTTCGACCAATTCCTCACTGCATTAAATTTAAATTCCATCCACTATTCTCTCTTTAGAAAATGTCACGTGAATGCTCAACAATATGTTGTTGTGGCCGAGTGGTTAAGGCGATAGACTAGAAATCCATTGGGGTTTCCCTTCGCAGGTTCGAGTCCTGCCAACGACGGTTGTCTTTTGGAGTAGACCAAAGAGTTCATGTCATTCTACAGTTCGTAGGAGAACCAGGCATCTGAAGCAATGTCCATGTTTTCGACCAATTCCTGACTGCATTAAATTTAAATTCCATCCACTATTCTCTCTTTAGAAAATGTCACGTGAATGTTCAACAATATGTTGTTGTGGCCGAGTGGTTAAGGCGATGGACTAGAAATCCATTGGGGTTTCCCCTCGCAGGTTCGAGTCCTGCCAACAACGGTTGTGTTTTGGAGTAGAATAAAGAGGTCATGTCATTGTAAACTTCATAAGAGAACCAAGTTTCTGAAATATTGTCCATGTTTTTGACCATATCCTCACGACCTTAAATGTAAACACGATCCAGTATACTGTCCTTAGAAAATGTCACCTGAGGTTTTAGCTGATTGTTGTTGTGGCCGAGTGGTTAAGGCGATGGACTAGAAATCCATTGGGGGTTCTCCTCGCAGGTTCGAGTCCTGCCAACAACGATTGTGTTTTGGAGTAGAATAAAGAGGACATGTCATTGTAAACTTCCTAAGAGAACCAAGTTTCTGAAATACAGTGGGCCTCCGGGTTACGAACTTAATCCGTTCAGCGACTACGCTCTCAACTCGAACTGCTCGTATGACGGGCAATCCAAACCTATGTGAATGCGTGCAAAAACCTAAGTTAAAGACATCACGACTTTATACACATTTTAAAAATGAGTAACATAATCTACTGTACAGTTAAATTAAACAACACATACAAAGGAAAAATGATATTTACCTTTGGAGCAACGTGACTTGAGCTGGGTGGGGGCGGAGGGGAGCAGAGACCAACGTTGATATGCTATTGCTCTTACAATGTCACAGTCACTGTTTCAGTCACGGTGTCAGTCACGGAGATGCTAAAACATATCATCCTCTTACTTCTTCCTTTACCGCTACTAGCAATTTTAGAAGCTATGTCTAACAGATAAAGTTTGCAAAGTCTTCACAACATTCCTTCCTTCCGTTTTTCACTCATTTTCTCTCCTTCCTTCCATGCCGACCAGCTGTGCCATCAAGCTAGATAAAGGCGTTCGGCCAATAGCACATCTGCATTTCTGTGATTGACGTGACGCCGGCCAATAGCATCTCCATGAGTGAGACCGGGTGACCTTAATCGACCAATAGCATATTGGCATCTCCGTGACTGACTCCGTGACTGACACCGTGACTGAGACAGTGACTGTGACGTTGTAAGAGCAATAGCGTTCACCTTACTGTCACAAGCGTCAACTGCTGATTTTGTTGACGCAACTAAGCGAAAATATATTTGCATACACAATGGTCGGCATGTCCGATTGTTCGTAAGACGAAATGTTTGCTCGTAAGTGGGGGACAAAAATCTCCGTGGTCTACGCTCGTAAGTCGAATTGTTCGTAAAACAGGGTGTTCGTAAACCGGGGGCCGACTGTATTGTCCATGTTTTTGACCATATCGTGATGACCTTAAATGTAAACTCGATCCAGTATACTGTCCTTAGAAAATGACACCTGAGTTTTTAACTAAATGTTGTTGTGGCCGAGTGGTTAAGGCGATGGATTAGAAATCCATTGGGGTTTCCCCTCGCAGGTTCGAGTCCTGCCAACAACGGTTGTCTTTTGGAGTAGACCAAAGAGTTCATGTCATGCTACAGTTCGTAGGAGAACCAGGCTTCTGAAGCAATGTCCATGTTTTCGACCAATTCCTGACTGCATTAAATTTAAATTCCATCCAGTATTCTCTCTTTAGAACATGTCACGTGAATTCTCATCAATATGTTGTTGTGGCCGAGTGGTTAAGGCGATGGACTAGAAATCCATTGGGGTTTCCCCTCGCAGGTTCGAGTCCTGCCAACAACGGTTGTGTTTTGGAGTAGAATAAAGAGGTCATGTCACTGTAAACTTCATAAGAGAACCAAGTTTCTGAAATATTGTCCATGTTTTTGACCATATCCTGACGGCCTTAAATGTAAACTCGATCCAGTATACTGTCCTTAGAAAATGTACCCTTAGCTAACCTGAGTGGTTAAGGCGCTGGATTAGAAATCCATTGGGGTTCCCCCTCGCAGGTTTGAGTCCTGCCAACAATGGTTGCGTTTTGGAGTAGAATAAAGAGATGAAGTCATTCTACAGTTCATAAGACAGGGGTGTCCAAAGACGGTCCTCGAGGGCCACTGTCCTGCATGTTTTCCTGACACAACTGGAGGACAGCGGCCCTCTGGGACCGACTTTGGACACCCCTGCTGTAGCCACTTTCAAACACACTGATTTTCAGAGTTGTCATTGACTTTACACACGTTTCTTCAGTGGACATGACCATACCGTGTTTTAATGTCATAGTTTTGTGATATATATATATATATATATATATATATATATATATATATATATATATATATATATATATATATATATATATATATATATATATATATATATACATGAAATTCTGTTTTTCATGATATATATATATATATATATATATATATATATATATATATATATATATATATATATATATATATATATATATATATATATATATATATATATATCATGAAAAACAGAATTTCATGTTTTCGGTACTAATAACATTACAGTCTCTATGGTGTGGCTTGCTCTCATTTTATTTACCATTGGTGCTGTGTAGGATAGCCAAAATATTTATAAGTGGAATTAACATTTGATTGTTACTCAGTTTGGCAGAAAAAATGCCAAACCAGCCAGAGTACTAACAAAAGAAGGTGGTAATAAAGCGCTTGATCTCTGATCTTGTGATCAGAGACTTGGACTTGGAACATAAAGACTTGGACTAGACTTAGAATTGTGGGTCAAAAATTTGAGAATGATCTTGGACTTGGACTAAGAGATCTGTGCACGACTGGACCTCACTGAATGGTATTTGGAAGTGTCTTTAATTCCTTCCACCTTGTCAAAGGCCCGAATTCCAGTAGATGTTAAACAGACTTAAAGCATAATGTTGCAATGATCATCCTTCACTGCAGATAAGACGTTCTTAGTGTGATGAACATCAATGTGTGGGGCCTCGTCTCGGCACCTTCTTTATAAATGTTGAATTTCTTTGCAGTTGTGGCCGATTTCAGGAGCCCCGGTAGAGGCCATGAACCGCATCCCTCTTCATCAGCCACAGAGTTGTGGGCCCTGGGAACTGAAGGAGCGTCTGGGAACAGGAGGATTTGGGAATGTCACCAGATGGCAAAATAAGGTTTGCATTGCTTCTTGCAGAGCTTCTTCACCATGTCCAGTCACACATCTTTGTTGTTGTAAAAGATACTGGCACTGCCACGACATTTCATAGAGCCCTCAAAACAGAGCCCTGTTGAGCTTGTTTATTGCGTTTGCAACAGCATGTTGCAGAAGCCTACTTAAAAATAAACACACCAAATAACACATGGACAACAATGCAATAACCGTAGTTTGCTTTTATTTGGCCTTCGCTGCTATTTGTTGCTACCAGCTAGCTATACTCCTCCTCATGACTTAGGTTTTATTGCTATCCCGCGTGCTTCTACCAACATCAACATACTGCTCCACGCTGCAAGTTATTCTACACATTTGAGTTTTCCCACCAAACACAAGAGAAAACACCAGCAAAGACATCGTGATACAACAAGAATTTACTTTACTGTAGTTTTCTCTCTATCGCGGATGGCCGTCTGTTGATTGATGCCGGTTGATGTGTGGCTGTCCTACATTCTACTTGACTGCTAAGAGTTGTGTTTTTATTTTCCAGTAAATGTAATTGGCAACTGTAAATATTCCTCCCTGCGTCATTAAATGGTCCAGCAAGTCACTTAGCTTTACAATACTTGAACAAGTAACTAGGTTTCTGTTTTCCATTCTAGTGGTTGCTATGTCAAAGAATCAAAATAAAGACTAAACCTTTTTTTTGTTACATTTAAATATAGCATTTACCATAAAATAAATGGAGCACATTAAGATTAGGTGTTTAAACTCTGAACAAAATCATATTCAGAGCCATAGTATGCAACTTAATTTCATTTTCATCAATCACGTGAGGCAATGTGAGACAAAATTAGAATTTTGTCACTCTCAGTTTTACCGTTTTGGGCCAAGCGTTTTAAATTTTCAGTTTTTGGCTGCGGCCAAACATTTTCATTTCGTCTCATCCCTAATAAAAATGTATGTATGAACAGTATATACGAACAAGTTTGTATTAACAAAGCCAAGTCAGGGTGAACATCCACCCAAGCCCAAGTTACATACAGAACTCCCATTGCTACTGGGAAGCCCAACCCATTAAATGTCATCATCATTTAATGAGTTTTGACAAATTGCAAATTCTATGCTCAGCAGCTGCTGAATATGCAGTTTGGCTCAAATCCGGAAGAAACATTGGTTTGAACATTACAGATGTATACAAGGAATGCACCAATACCACCACTAAAATACAGTAAAAATGCCCTGATAGCACAGCTCTGATACTTCACACTTGACTAGTCACTTCAGTCCCGTGGGAATACTAGGAGAGTATCACTTCAGTTATCCTCTTAGTTTTATTTTAATTTGTTATTCTCAATAAGCAGTATTTTTTTAATTTAATTTATTTTGAAGTTAATACGTAGAAGTAACTTGAACCCACCAGACTCTAAGTTCCTGTTTGTCTCTTATCTATCTTTACTCATTTTAAAGTGTCTTCAAGTGTTCACTCTGAGTCACCACATAACCGAAATGACTTGCGTTCCAGGCAACATTTAGGTGAAGTTTGTGGCAAAACATGTCAGTTTTACTCTCATTTTTGAGTGAAATTTATACCATGTCAAGTAACGCTTGTTGTGTTTTTGAACAATGTTTTATTGAAATACAACAAATCTTTCGTACCATCACTTTTACTCTTGATCACCACATGCTCAAACGAAACTTGTACTTGTATTCTATCTGAACCCCCCCCCCCAAAAAAAAAAAAACAGTATCAGTGCATTCCCATCCCCCCCAGCTCTCGTGATTAGATTGTACAAAGAAGACTTGACGCCATAGCCAGCAAATGTGTATATACCCTTTCAAAAATTTAAGCTTTAAGAATAGGCAAGTTTATTTGCCAGGCATAATTTTAGCACATTGAGCAGTCAATTAGTATATAAAGTCTAAAACAGGAATTTCCTGGCATTGTCCTGGTGCTCAAGGTTCTCTGCTTACAAGAAAACCTTTTTCTTCACAGCCGATGAGCATAAAAAAAAGAAAGGGGCCTTGTTTTTCATGACTAGTTAGTAAGTACATTGTGATAGAAATCAGCTTAGTGACATCACTCCTAGTCAGAGGATGAGAGCATTATGGGATGTATGGAAGTATGAGCAGCACGCTCTTAACGGACCTTCCTCTTCCCTTCTTTATGACGGTGCTTCGTTTGTGTTAGTCACCCGCAGGTGTGTATACTTTATGTTGAGCACGCCACACGATAAGAGGGTTTTATATTCTAAACAATTTGTATGGTTTGTAATGTAAATATTTATAAAACAGACCAACAAATAGCTCTCTACAAAAAAAGGGGGGAAAAGGGTACTGTAGTACAGCTTGTTTTGCTGGAAATGTGTGACAAATAATAATGATTTAAAATGACTACTTTCAATTACTGATGATTTCAAAATATAGCCAGACGCCTTTAGTGAATTTCAATTACAATCTCATTATCTTTCTAACGGCAGATATTTGCTAGAGCTTTGTTAACTATTATCTTTATAAAATGAGACATACAGTATCAATCAAGTTGGGAAACACTTGATAATTTTGTGTCGTTTCCTTTTATCATTTCAAAGATAGTTGATTTGGAGAATAATACTCACGTACTTGCCATACCATATCTTGGTATTTTTTCAGTTAGCTTATATAGATGACGCTTTTTGAAAGGGGTAGAGAACTCGAGTTACACGAGAGCCTGTTTTCACAGTTAAGTTCTTGCAACATACCTGATTTAAATGATCAGCTCGTCAAGCTCTGTCAAAGCCTGTTAATGATCCTGCTTGAAAACAGGCAGGATATGGCTCTCGAGGAATCAGTTTGTAATGCCTGACTTATAACCTGAAGTATACGTTCTCTTCATAGCTGTGAATTATCAAGAGTTAATAACTTTCATTTTATGTAGGTGTTTCTAAACCTTTGCCTGGTACCGTATACAATTTTTACAAAAGGTGAATCCTTTTTATTCGAGATGAAAACCTCTACTATTGAGATTTTGTATACGTCATTCTTAATCATCCAAAGCCAATCAATAAACCTGTTGGCAGTTGGTTGTTATGTAATCTCAATGAAATGAAAGCGGTGGAACTGGTCACTTACCAAAATTTCAAAAAAAAAAGAAAAAAAGAAAAGGGCCTGGTGGAAACAGAACATTGAGTACCTGAAGAGGGCGCCGCTGATGATTAAACTTCCTTTTTCCCGTATGGATGACGAGCTGCGAGTTATTATAAGGAGGCAGGTCAAGTTACGGGCAGCGGTTTGAGCATGATGACGCTATGAGAAACAGGGAATGAGATATGTTCACTTGTGCGGCTCTTCACTTTGACTGATTGTACACTGCATGGCAATCTTCATATGTAATTTTCAATGAACAAATTACCTCTAAATCATTTCTACTTTCATCTCATGCTATTAATAATAATTTATTGAAATCTGTTTTAAAAGGTTAGCCTTTTTGTTTTTTGCAGCTGTCATGCCTTTTATTCTTTGATATTTTTATTATTTTTTTGTGTTTAAAGGATACGGAGGAGCAGATTGCAATAAAACAATGCCGCCAGGAACTGAGTGAGCGAAACAAAGAAAGATGGTGTCTGGAGATACAGATCATGAAAAGGTCAGTTGCTCAACAGAAAACCTAATCTGTTTTAATCAGGGAAATAGTACATATTATTATTGTACTTTATAAAAAATTATGACATCATAATTGAATAAAATTTGGCCTCTTCCCGCATCATGCATCCATTCATCTTATCTTCCGCTTATCCGGGGTCGGGTTGCAGGAGCATCAGCCTCAGCAGAGAAGCCCAGACTTCCCTCTCCACCGACAACTTTGTCCAGTTCCAGTCTCATTCGCAAATTGCAGAAATGCAATGCTAAGACTCACAAACCAGACCCCCTCAATGCTTCGGCTGCGCCTAGAGATTCTGTCCATAAAGGTACTGAACAGAATCGGTGACTAAGGGCAGCCTTGGTGGAGTCCAACCTCCACTGGAAACGGCTTTGACTTACTGCCGGCAATGCGGACCAAACTATGATATCGGTGATACAGGGACCAAACCCCCAAAGCAACTCTCACAGAGCTCCCCGAGGGACATGGTAGAACTCCTTCTCCAAGTCCACAAAACGCATGTAGACTGGATGGGTGAACTCCCATGCACCCTCAAGGATCCTGCCGAGGGTATAGAGCTGGTCCACTGTTCCACAGCCAGGATGAAAACCACACTGGTGCTCCTAAATCTGAGGTTTGACCTCCTGACAGACCCTCCTCTCCAGCATCATTGAATAGGCTGAGGAATGTGAGCTCTCTATTGTTGGAACATACCTTCCGGTCCCCCTTCTTTTACTCTTTTAGTGCCAAGCGTTATTGGAAAACTTCTAGAGGGCCAGTATATTTAGCATTTTCACTCATCTTTCAAGGCCAACAGAATATCGCGTGCATTGTCTATGTAAATATGGATGGTATCATATGAAAGATTGATTGCCATTCCTTAGTTTGAATTGCGTGTAGGTAATACCTGTGCTGTCACAGTTGTGACACAGTTGGTCACAGTTATCACTACAGTGTTCATTTGGCTTAAATTAAGGAAGCATTAGTCAAGGGTGTCAGCTACCCTCCATAAGAAATGTATTTGGGGAGAATGTTACCATTTACTATCGTTATTACGATTATCAAGAGTTGAAAAGAAGACCACCACCCCAGTCTGTCAATCCCGAGGTGCTCTCACCGATGCCCATGCGTGGCATGTCAGCCAGGACAGCCTTACAACATCCAGAGCCTTTGGGAACTCTGGGTAGATCTCATCCACCCCCGGGGCCTTTCCACCAAGGAGTTTTTTGACCACCTCGATGACTTCAGCCCCAGAGATGGGAGAGCCCATCGGAATTTCAATACTCTTCTTCCTCAGAGAAAGACGTGTTGGTGGAATTGAGGAGGTCTTGAAGTATTGGGTCCACCGGTTCACGACGTCCTAACTTGAGTTCGGCTGCGCCCCATCTCCACTGTACACAGTGTCGATGTGCTTTCCCCTCCTGAGATGCCGGATGTTGGACCATCTTCAGCTTGACAGCATCCCTTTCGGGTTCAAGGATTGCCGCCACGACAGGCACTGACTTCCTTATGGCCACAACTCCGATCAGCCTTCTCGATAATGAAGGAGCAGAACGTGGTCTACTCTGACTCAATGTCAGTGTAATACAGGCATGCTGATACAAACGAAGAGTTTTACTATTACTGTGAGTGGCTCAGTTAGCTTGAGTAATATGAAGTATTTTTGCAGAGGGTAAAGAATATATGCCTGTTTTTTTTTTTTTTTTTTTTTTTTTTTTATCAAATTGTCAAGTTTCTTGTTGCCTATCTGTTGGTATGCTATTTGTTAGCCCGTCAATGGCATTTCCTTTTATGCATTAGCATTAAGAAAGAGAACTTAAAGCCAGTTACGCATATGGCTTTTTCACGACCCAATGTCATGTACAGTTTGACAGTAAACTTCAACATAGTGGCATTTTACAATTTGAAGTTTCTTTTTTGAGGAACCTCTCATTGTCTTGAACCACCAGCTCATCTGGGGCTCATGGAAGTGCCGTTAGATCTATAATTATTGTTTTATTGTGATGTTAGCGAAGCTTAGGTTGCTGCCACTATATACTGCAGCACACATCTCATTCCAAATTTCTCAATTTTCTGTACCCTTACTTAAAACATTTTGGCTTGCCTCTGTCCATCACAGTTCAACTTTAATTTTGAAAAGGCCTTCAGAAACATCCAAAGTTAAGTTCTTATCCATCCTGTATAATGGACCATTTTCTTTCTAGGGGATTTGTAGGTGCTTGTTTTGGATCTTTATCTCCTGAAGGACTCATGAAATGCATCTAGTCAAAAGTTTTTTTGGCAGTGAGCACTGAGCAGCTTATTTCACTTTAGGATTCCTTAATGGTCTTGCAATGTCATTGTACAATGCACATATTCAAGACACTCTGTGCCTGATCCCTTAACATAACTGAGGCGCCATGTTTTTTTTGTTTCTGTAAACACAAAGCTGATGTGACTTGCCAAAAAGTGCAGATTTTGTTTAACCCATCTGAAGGACAAGCTTACAGTTTTTTTTGTCTTCTTTAATGGAAAGTTTCTAAACATTTTATCCATTTATAATATCTTATTTTCATTTCAGCTATTTGAAATTGATTTCCCTATTTTCAGCATCGTTAGCTTAGTTGTACAAACTTGTCCTGACTCAGGTGAAGAAACAAGGGAATTTTCCATTTATTTTTAGCATTCAATGTCTTTGTTTTTTTTTTATTACTTTGAGCAGTGTCTAATTTAAAAAAAAAAAAAACACTTCAGTTTTTCTGACTCACTGCAATGCATTCCATAACATGTGTTTGACATTTGAGAGATCCACCCCCATCTCTGTTTTTCTCAACACAAACCCTTCTTCCTGAAATAGTAAGAATGGCACTGGAAATTTAATAATAAGACGTTCGTGCGGAGGTGTGTGGTCATTTGTGGACTTTATGTTGTTATTTCTGATGCACTTAAGTGCCACCTCTTCACTGTGCTCCACTTTGGTTTCATCACGTCCTCTCGTGTGTGTTTGGTGGGAGGGATTTATTTTTATTTTTTTTGCAAGATTGACGTCAAGACTTATGTGTGAGTGTCAATTTAAATTGGGCCCATCAAAATATGTGAATTTAACAAGTGTGTTGTTCTCAGACTACCACAGACCTCCTGACTCGTGCACACAGGCTGTGACAAACATCGTCAGGGCAGGCTATTATATAATCACACCACAAGTGTCTTCATGAGGTGTAGGTCAAGGGTTGAGATTGTCACGTCAAGAGGAAGATTTGCACGCAGGAACAGACAGGACACAGAAGTATCCAACGTAACCACATCAAACATTGGGAACTAGAACTAGTCAATGGAACAATAGACTTTATCAAACCCTCAAGTTTGTTTAAAGTTTTCAGTCATTTGATAAAGGAACATGTCTGCCTGCGTCTTATTGTTGCAGCGTCTCCTGCTAATGGCACTGTCACTCACTGATTACCATGTTCCAAACCTTTGTGGCTTTTAAAGGGAAATCTATCTAAATTTTATCTTGACAATAGTGTTCCATGCAGCCCCATGTGTGTAAATGAGAGATTCTGACATATGAATTAAGCAGCAAAATCTACCTGGTTTTAGCCTTATCCAACGGTGGCCATTTTGGCTCTTGCTGTCAATTGAAATGACATCCCAGTAGGTCAGTAATGACCTGATCTTTTTGCAAATACACCATCCTCAAAAGTCCTTTTGAGCGCAGCCACACCCGGAACTGTAGCTACACTATAAGATTCTTCCCATTAAAAGGGCGTTTACCTCCATATTGTTGCCAAGTGGTTACTCACAAGGGAGTTGTTGCGTGTCTAATATCATAATAAAGAAGCTTGGGGGCAAGCATGCCTCATATGAAATGTTTTGTGTGATTACTTGTTGTGGTAAATAGGGGTGATTCGCCTAATTAAAGCTTCTGTACAGTGCTTTGGTATGCACTGATTCCATACTCTACAATTTGTTCTTGTCCATTACCAAACACTTTAAAATATAGAAAAAATGTATACGCCTTTTTTCTAAATGCTCTCAGGTTGGATCATGTCAACGTGGTGGCAGCGAGGGAGGTTCCTGAGGGAATGCAAAAACTTGTGGCTACCAACGACCTGCCGCTGCTGGCCATGGAATACTGCCAAGGAGGAGATTTGAGAAAGGTAAAGAGAAACGTGACTGCTGCTTAATGCACTAAAGTGTCAGTATCATTTTAATGTGTTTATTACCTTTGCCATATATGTTCCTTTATTTGCTGATTGTAACTGGTTTATTCCCGAATGTATCAATTTTTGTCCAGTTGCTATGGTTCTCTAATCTGTTTTCTTTTGCCATATAGGATTGTTGTCTGGTACTACTTAAGCTCTATGTTCTTGGTGACATATTGTCGAGGTCACACTAAGCTCTCAAACTTTCGCTTCCAAATTTTGTTTCTGAATCTGAGTCGTCTCTTTCTACATAATACGTTCCCGACTTAAGTTTATTCAAGATGTGGTTACATTGGAGTTTTGTTTGTAAAGACTTTCTACTTTTCCCCTTCCGTATCCTCCGTCTCCTCCTTGGTCCAAGCTCTCCTCATCATGTGGCAATTAATGTAAGTGATTTTGGCCTGTCCTTATCACTAACTACTCTAATTAAAGGATTTGTAATAAATGGTTAAATGACCTGGAATCCAAACCTTCCAGTGTCCAGTACAACCTAGCTAAAAACAATTTGGACAACATACAATCTATTTACCGGTACTATTGAATATTCTGATTGTGTCCTTGTAATTGTTTTTTCTACTGTCATGATGGAGAAACAATTTAGAAAACCTCTGGTGTTGTCTGTGATATTTTGTCCAGAAATGTCTTTTTTCAATAGAGGCAGAAACATTTGAGGGTTGCTTTGTTTGGTTAGTCAGCTTTCTAACAATCATGTTGTTAGCAAAGGTTTTCCAAATGCTGAATAAATGTAAAAAATAGTCAAAAATGTCCAATCTTATTTCTGAAATTGCCTAACCCAGCCAGTAAGCTAATTTGTCTGTTTGCAATTACTTTATGAAAAAAAAAATGTGTGTGACCTGAACCAGCTTTTTCATAAAAGCATAAAATCTACTTAATACATTGTTTATGAAATGGAATAGAAAAGCTCAAAGGCATTTAACAGGGATATTGACTCTAATCGTATTCAGCATTGTATCTTTAGTGTGCGCACTTTTTCCACTAAAACGTATTTGAGTTTTGGAGTCAGCAAATTCTGAGGGTTTTTTATTTTTATTTTTTTAATCTGAAACCAATGAGTATGTACCCCGAGGACATGTAGAATATTAAGACCAGACAAAACAAAATACCAATCATGAACCACGAAGCCAATAAAAGCAAAAACACATTGTAGACAAATGGCGGTTCTGTCTATCCTTTTGCTCAGGTTTCCAGCAGTAGTGTGATTGTGGTGTTTATCGTTAAAAAGATAAAATAAATCCTTTGCTGATTTACCACTTTTTTCTTTCTCTACACAAAACCAAAATCAACAACTTTTAAGTCCATCATTGGCTTTGTGTTCTTAGAATTTGAGCCTGTGAGTGAACGCAATGTTCTTAATGGATGGAAAAATCTCCAATGGCGATGAAATGAGGACATGCTCTAAATCATGAGGAAGACAGATTCATATGACATGGGCATTACTCTTGCTTGTGTGTCTTCCTTCCGCAGTATCTGAACCTCTTGGAGAACTGCTGTGGAATGCGCGAGGGCTCCGTTTTGATTCTGTTGTGCGACATTTGTGAGTATCACCAGCAGCCTCTTTGTGACTTTGGTGAAAGTGGAACCATTGTTGGGTTAATTATGCGTCCCAGTGAGCTGGCAGGACGATTAGCTTCCCTTCCTTTGAAAACGGGCTCATTTAGCCTGTATGATGATGTCATCACTGACCCTAAACCTCAAACGCTTAGTCACCATGGCGACAGCTCATACACAGCCATCGTCCAAGCATACAGTACGTCAGCCGTAGGACGACGGCGCTTGCTTTCGTAACATACGAACTGAACACTGAACATGGGCTCTCTTTGTCTATACACTTTTGACACAAGGCACATATGGTGTTGCTCACTTATATCATAACACACACACTCACACACCAATGCAGGTAGAATGAATCGACTTTCTTGTTAGAATTTATGGACCCGTTTTCTAGTGCCAAATATATATATATATATAAATATATAAATATATAAATATATATATATATATATATATATATATATATATATATATATATATATATATATATATATATATATATATATATATATATAGAGAGAGAGAGAGAGAGAGAGAGAGAGAGAGAGAGAGAGAGAGATAGATAGATAGATAGATAGATAGATAGATAGATAGATAGATAGATAGATAGATAGATAGATAGATAGATAGAGTGGAAAATAAAAACATCGGTTTTCCTGACATGTACTTAGCAAGCAGATTTTGGGGAACTCATAGCCCTGCAACCAATTTTCTGTAACCCAAAAAAGGCAGATAAAAATCTAAGTCCAATTGTTAGTTATTTAGTTTTGTGGACGTTCCTCAGATGAAAGTTGTATTTGGCGGCGTACCTTGTTATATTGGTCCCATTTTGTTTTCTTTTTCATTCCCTTAGCCTCCGCTCTGACCTACCTCCACAAAAAGCGGATCATCCACCGTGATTTGAAACCTGAAAACATTGTGCTACAGCAGGGAGAGAAGCGGGTGAGTTCTAACACCCTCCTCGCCCATGACAAATGCACTCAAACCACAAAGATAAGGTCACACTTGGCCCTATGACTTTTTTCTGGCTTTTTGTTTTTACAGGCTTTCCACAATAAGCCTTAGTATGACTTTATGACGGAAAAACAAATCCTGCAATTTATCCTTGGACTTGTAGGCCCTGGACCTCTTTTTTAAGGTTACATAATGATCCATCCTTCCATCTAGTAGAGTGTTATCTAATGCAGTTCAAATATGAGTGGCCATTTGTAAACTTGGTTTACAACTTTACGGCTCAAAATTGAACTTGATTATTTCTTGTTAATACAGTTCTGAGGTTGCCCATATGCCTCTTGGCACCATCCCAGTCTTGGGAGTTTTTTGTGTGTACTGTGTATCACTTAAAGTATACCTTTTATTTTATTTTTTTTCAAATTGCTATAGTGACACATATAATGTCCATATTTTAAGTTTAAGTTCAATTGACCAAATGTGGTACTCTGAGGGACTGTGGATCCTTTTACAAAAGAAACATAAACTTTAGTGCCCCTCATAATTAGTTCGATACATATTGCTTACAAGACAATTAACTACCCCGAAACATTAGTATTAGTTGTGCTCTTAATACTACTCCTCTCTGATGAAGAACAGGTACTCGAACTTGAAAGTACATTGTGCAAGTCCTTGTCGTAGAATACTTGCCTGCATTAATTACTGATGCTTAATTCATTACCTTTGTGGATTTGTGATTGAATTTATAAATTCGGAAACACATGAAAAATGGTTTCTAAACTTGGCATGGGTTTCCCTTCTTTTATAACATTTATTTATACTAACAGCTTATATTATTGACCTATTAAATACAGGTTTTCCAAACATTTCATAAACATAAGTGTTTTTATCTGTTTGCCTTAAAATATCTTTGCACGACTGCCAAGGGTCTAAAGTGGTATTGGAGTGGTATTAGTATTGGAGTCTATTTTTTTTTCTCTCAAATGCAGGATTGAGTAATGGTGAATATTTAAATATTAGTTGCAAAGAAATGTTGATGTTTCATTATCAACATCTGGCACAAATGAAATATATTTACATTATTTCCTAATATGAAAATGAATTTAATATGCTGAACCAAAAAAAAACAATATCTCAAGGTCTAATTGTTGTTCCAGGACCATCTGTGATGCGAATAGATTTAGTCCCAAAAATCCAAATCTCAATTTCGAAAAGGTAGCCCAAATAGGGCAAACAATTCCACGAATGACCAAGCAAGTTCTGAATTCCCGTGAGAATAACTAAACATGAGCAGTCAACGTACACGTGACGAGACAGACCAGGATATTGAAAGGGAAATGGAGACAATTGGACACAGGTGAAGCACATGGGAGCAAGACAGGAAGGAGAATAGACATGACAGGAAGAGACAACTAAAACAAAAGTATTCTAAAAAAAAAAAAAAAAGTACAGCAAGCAAACCTGACACTGTATTCATATAAATGTGGTTGCACTTACACTTAAACCAGTTTTTTTCCTCCTGATTCAGTTGATTCACAAGATCATAGACCTTGGCTATGCTAAGGAGCTGGACCAAAGCAGCCTTTGCACTTCTTTTGTCGGAACGCTACAGTACCTGGTATGTCAGACATATTTTAATTGTGACATCATGTTTTTTCTTCCTGCTGAACGTCTACGTCATTCTCATCCTTCAGGCTCCTGAGCTGATTGAGAGGAAAAAGTACACAGTTGCTGTGGACTACTGGAGCTTTGGGACGTTAGTGTTTGAGTGCATCACAGGATTTCGGCCTTTTTTGCCAACCTGGCAACCTGTTCTCTGGTAGAGTCTGAACTTCCTTGTTGAGTTCCTTTTTTTCCTTCACCTTACAGTCAGTCGAGGCTCATGTCATTAGACAATTTTCCAGAGATTTCTCAACCTTTGCCTCAGTTATGTGAGGTAAATAAACCAAAGACCCCAGCATAAAGAATTGGAGGATGTGGGCCATGCCAAATTCAATGCCTCCTGTCCTTCACTGATATGCTGAAAGATGTATAACCTATGTTTGGGTTGTAAAAAGGAAAAATACCGCCTATTGTTTCACACTGACAGTCCCAGTCCTGCATACTTACTCTGTGCTTTATTTGACCTTAGATTATTAATATACCCCTACATAACGCAATATTCGTTGTTATTTTTAATAATACTGTCAGAAATGATTAAAATCTTTGTTTTTGTAGTTCTTCTTTGCAATACAAAAAAGTTCTCATAATAAAACAGCAAAATATTTTACCCTAAGTCAGTCCATCTTGATTTCCTAATTATCTTTGTTAACATTGCCAGAAGTATTAAAATCTCTGTGTTGTTGTGTTTCTCATTTGCACTGCAAAAAACATTTTTTTTGCTTATGAAAATATGTTGATATCCAGCGGCTTTCTTCCATTATTCCTAGGCACAATAAACTTCGATTGAAACAAGACAGTGACATTGTTGTATACGAAGATCTCTCCGGGGTGGTCCGCTACTCCAAACAGCTTCCTCAACCCAATAACCTCAACAGGTGAGCTGCGCCCGTGTAGACGTGCCAATTAAAGACAAGACTAGAGCAGTGGCAACCAATTCTTGAGCCAAAAGACATCACTGTGCAGTCTTACACCCCTGCCTTAAAAAAAAAAAAAAATAGAAATAGAACACACTGAAATAGTGAACAATTTAACACTATACAGTCTCTATGTAGTAGGGTTTTTTTCTGAAGTATGTATCAAACTGGTAATCCAATCACATTAATCATTCCCCATGAGTTTCAAAAAGGTTGGTGACTAGTGCTGGGTATTGTGTCTTAAAAGTGTATTGCTATATATTGCGATACAGCAAAGGTGTGGTACGGTACGTATTGCGATTTATTGGGCAATGATTGTAAAAATAATCAATGGCATATTAACAATGTAATATTTCCCCAACAGTTGAGAATACTCTTTCAGATGGCACTGGTGTGGCAGGAATAAAGTGGTAGCACTGTGCCACACGTGCCTCTTATTGCGCACCACTTCATACTCTTCTTTTTCTGCCATTTTTGCTCCTCAACCAGAAATGAAACTGATCTGTGACGTCTCTTGCGTTGGTGAAAAAATACCACAAAACACCAAGGAGAAATCCATTGTTATAGTCAAATACAGTAAAACCTCGAGATACATTCGGTTCTGTACAGTTTTTTCTTCATATTATATATGAATATATATAATAATATATATGCTATATTACTATATTACTATATTACTTAGCATATAAACAGCACGAAATAAAACATTTGCTTTTCTCTTCTGCCACCACTTTTGCTCTGGAACATGACCTCACCTGAAAGGTAATGTGTTGTATCATTTAATGTGGTGTTTTTGAAGCGCTTCAAATGATTTACATATAAAACATGATTCATATGACAAAAAAACATGATAGGAAAGCCACTGCAGAGCAGATTGATTTAAAAAAAATTAAATATTACAAAAATTTCAAAACCGATACGTGATATATTGGAAACGGAATGTCGTATTGCAACCCGTGTATTGCGTCACTTCATTATCGCCCTGCACTATTTGATGACCCATATACCAGTGATGTGTGTCTCACACCTCATGTTTTCCATGTATTTGACAGTCTTCTAGCAGAGAAACTGGAGAAGTGGCTGCGGCTGATGCTCAAATGGTCACCGCAAGAAAGGGGCAAAGAGCCGGATGCCACCCCCAGCAACTGCTTCTCCCAGCTGGAGCTTATTCTGCAGCTCAAAGTGAGAGTCAACCAAATGTTGTGTATATGTGTGTGTGTTCATGATGTATTGCTTGGCGAATTAATTAAGTACTGTAGTATGGATAAACTGGTGTAGAAACTTGTGAACTTTTAGAGGTTCACTCACTTGTTTCAGTTCCATTCATGGATTTATTCCTTGCAGATGGTGCAGGTTTTGAACATGACCACGGCCAAGATCTTGAGGTACGCAGTGGCAGATGACGAGACGGTGGCCGAGCTGCAGAAGAGAATAGAAGAGGACACTAGCATCCCTGCAGCCAAGCAGGAGTTGCTACTGGAGGCTGGTCTGGCCTTGGAGCCTCACGGGCTGGCCAAGCAATGTGCCATCGATTACTCCGTAACCAGAACAGCTCATATCACAACATGCTGTCATGACAGAATTGTCAATGGACCTGTGTGATGATGCATCATGTCTCATATGTGCAGGAGATTGATGGTCGACGGACAGACTTCCCTCTCGTTTTTCTTTTTGATCGCTCATCTTGTAGTTATGAGCCTCCGTTGACACCCCGCTCTCTTCCGGAAAACATCTGTTTTATCCGTGAGTCCTCAAGGTCTTTCTCATCCTTATATTGGAATTAAATGTTAGTTTGTTCTTAGTGTGGAACGTTTTCAAGCATGTGCCACCTTAAAAAAAATCTTAGTACCATCATAATGACCATCATTTATATATTGGATATGTGTTCACTCAAAGGAAGCAGATGTTTTATTACTAAAACGTACATTATATATTATTCTAAGACTGTACTTGAAAATGCAAACATTGAAACATTATGCAGTTTAAATATTCATCTAGTTTTCAGTTTTCACATACCCCTACCTACTTACTTAAATGGGGAAATGTACAAAAATGTATCATCCACGATACTCATTATAGAGTACCTATACATTTCCATGTTTGAAACCTCTATATCATTAGCAAAATGCATATGTTGTAGCTACTGTAAATTTAGCAAGGTCAATATAAAACCATTTTTTTTGTTTCAATCTTTTTCAGAATTTTATTAAGTTATGCCTGTATATGGCACCCAACATTTTATTTATTATTGTTTGACATTTTTTCATACGATTTTTAAATACTGTATTGCTTATGTGTTTACATATTTATTATGGTTTTACTTACCTCCCCGCACGGTTCCAATCATGCGAACAATTGAAAATATTATTAATTATCTTATTATATTTTTATGTAGAATGCATCCAAAATAGACCAACTGTGTTTTACATTAGACAATGGCTTATTATCATACTTTATCTTTGTTTAAAATATATCACAAATAGACTTAAAACATATTTTATATTAGTTATAAATAGTAAAATAATTATAATGTTTTGTTTTTTTTCCAGAAAAGGACCCAAAGCACTCTCTGCCTTACAGTCCTCTGAGGAGGACTTGTGGCCAGGCGTGGCACACCATTCGTTCCTTGAAGGAGGATTGGCAGAGGCTGCAGCAGGGACAGAAAGCAGCCATGTAAGAAACACACAAACACATTTGTGAATTTTGTTTAACAGTCAATAATTTTCTTCCAGCATGAGCTTGCTGAGACACAACTCATCCCTGTCCAAGCAGAAGAATGAGATGGTGTCCATGCACCAGAGACTCATAGCCAAGCTGGACTTCTTCACCACCAGCCTTCACATAGACATGGACAAATACCAGGAGCAGACCGCCACTGGGATTGGTACAGTTTTAACTCGTGTTTCACTGAAATGACTTTAAATGTTGTGCTGTTTAAAACATTGATCACACCACGATCAGAATGTTGTTTCTAAACTTAATACGTTGGTGCATAAATGGTTTCTCCTGAAATGGTTTTTCCTTCAGATCTGCATATTTAGTGTTTATCAAATGGTGGAAAGTACAGTAAAACTGTAAATATAAACGTTCCCATAAGGTAGCACAACCACAGTACAGTAATCCAAACCCTATTGCTGAGAGCAAAAGAGGTCATTTCTCACAGGCCTGCTCTGCTCTGTATATCAATCAAGAGACAAATTTCACAACGGATGATAGACGGGAGGTTTTTTGTTTTGTTTTGTTTTGTTTTTTGAGGCAGTTATATTAATAGCCTAAAACTGGGCACCCAGTGATTTAGTTAATGTCATGTGATGGCCAGGAAGTCCTGAAAATATATCAACTGTGTGGTGGAAGATGTGTTGCTTTTCCCCCCGAGGTACATTTTACTGAAAGCCCCAATCTCACTGGATATTTTCAACTGTTGGTGAGGGTAACAATATGCACATTCACATGGATTTTTCAAGGTTATTCAAGACATTTACTGATTTTTCAAATTGCAAAGAGATTTTAAAATGTTCAAAATTACTTAGCAACATGAAAAGTACAGGCAGACATTTGCTAAAAGTCTGGCAATTGTTTGGCGAACATTTACAAACTCGAACAAACCCAAACAAGAACGCCACCTTCACTGATCAAAAACACTCGCAAGTATTCACTGAAGTCCCAACAGTTCCTAACAAAGTCGTAATAGTTCCTGTCCGGTTTCTAACAGTTCCTAACAAAGTCCTAACAGTTCCTAACAATGCCTAACCGGTCCTAACAAAGTTCTTACAGTTCCTAACCAAGTCCTAACAGTTCCTAAACATTTTATGAAAGGGTCCTAGCAGTTTCTGACTAAGTCCTAACAGTTTCTGACCAATTCCTAATGTTTTCAAACAAAGTTCTAACAGTTTCATTATGGGGATATGGGATTTCTCATCCTCATACTTCCCTTCCATGGAAAGGACTTTAAAAAGATTCCTTAACCAATTCCTAGCACTTACTTAGCAATTCTCAACAGGATCCCGAGTAGTAAAAAAAATGGACAGGAAATCCAGTTGTCATTCTGAGCGGAGGTCCTGAGAAACGCCAGTTGTGCAGATTTTTGTGTTGTTGTGGCCGAGTGGTTAAGGTGATGGACTAGAAATCCATTGGGGTTTCCCCGCGCAGGTTCGAATCCTGCCAACAACGATTTGTTTTCCGTATTCTATCATCTTCCTTACAAAGAGTTTTTAACTGTACTAATTTAACAGGGAGTTGACTTCCCAGATCAAACAAGAAACACTTTTTCTTCCCTAACTCAAACACATTTCTTTTGGAGGATCAGAAATGGTTTCTCTGTCACTTTGCCTGACACCGCTTATCTAATTTAGCTTTTCTGGATGAATTTGTTTAAAAAAAATAGTATTTTCTTTGTGTTTTAAATGAGAAGAAATAAAAACTGAACAAAAAGACAGGCTTTTCATGGATCAATAACATTATAGCATAAACATTTGGAGACCTTCCTGTTGAAAACTGTGGAGGCTGTTTGCATTTTTTCATGACGATAGTCTATATTATGCCGTTTGCACTTTGCACTTTGTGACTACATAGTCCATACTGTTTTATTCCTGGATTCAACAGAATCAATTTCTGTCTCTAGCTTCAGAAAAACTGCTGGGAGTGTGGAGGGAAATGGAGCAGACTGCCAGCTGCTGTGGTCAGGTACATAAGTGTGTGCGCGTTTGTCTTTGTGTGCCTGCACATGTGTGTACTTGCTCTCAAGTGACCCATGCTTTGCTGTGTGTGTACAGCCCAAAGTGAGTGAACTGGAGGAGGAAATGATGCACCTGCAACAAGACATTCTGGACGTTCAGCGTCAGCCGTGGAGGAGTGGAGAGGCCCTGGACACACTGTAAGTCACAACACAGCTGTTTTACAACAATTACGAACAACTGCATTGTAAATTTGAGCCGTTCCCCTTTCAGTGAAGGGAAGGCCATGGAAATGCTACGCAAGCTGAGAGAGAAACCCAAAGGTTTACATTATTTATGCACATTTTCTCTTTTTAGTATTTCTCTACTTATTTTCTCTACTTTTTCCTGGCTACTACCGGGTGCCCAGAGCAACGTTGTTCTGGGGATGGTCAGGAGATCCTGCGTCTTGTGGTTCAGGCGGTGCAGTTCTATGAGAGGAAGCTTCGAGACTTCTACACACACCTCAGGTACTAATATACCTATTGATCCAATACAAAAGCACGTTGCTGAAACATCTATTAGAAAAAAGGTGAGCATATCTAACGGAGCATTGTCCGTCGCCTTGACCATTCGGCCACATCAAGATATCTTTAAATGTTCAGGTGATATTTTATAAGGGCAGGATACTAGGTTGAGTTGAAATACAAACCACTCAGGAATGGTCAAAAACATGGACGATATTTCAAAAACTTGATTCTTAATGAAGTTTAAAATGACATGACCTCTTTATTCTACTCCAAAAAACAATCGTTGTTGGCAGGACTTAACCTGAGCGGAGAATTCCCAAAGGATTTCTAGTCCATCGCCTTAACCACTCGGCCAAAACGACATACATTTAGGTGACATTTTCTAAGTATACTAGATGGAGTTTAAATTTAACGCAGTCAAGATATGGTCAAAAACCTGGGGAGTATTTCAAGAATTTAGTTCTCTTATGAAGTTTACAATGACATAAACTCTACTCCGAAACACAACCGATGTCGGCAGGATTTGAAACAGCGAGGGGAAACCCCAATGGATTTCAAGTCCATCGCCTTAACCACTTGGCCACAACAACACGTAGCTAAAAGTGCAGGTGACATTTTCTATGGACGGTATACTGGATCGAGTTGAAATTTAGGGGAGTCAGGATATGGTCAAAAACATGGACGATTTTTAAAAAACTTGGTTCTCTTGCGAGGTTTACAATGACATGCCCTCATTGTTCTACTCCGTAATACAACCGTTGTTGGCAGGATTCCGACCTACGAGGGGAAACCCCAATGGATTTCTAGTCCATCGCCTTAACCACTCGGCCACAACAACATGTCATTAAGCTTTCAGGTGACATTTTCTAAGGACAGTATACCGGATCGAGTTGAAACAAAACAGGAATTGGTCAAAAACATGGACAATTTTTCAGAAACCTGGTTCTCTTATGAACCGTAGAATGACCTGAACTTTTTGGTCTTCTCCAAAACACAACGGTTGACGGCAGGCTTTGAAGCTGCGAGGGGAAACCCCAATGAATTTCTTGTCCATCGCCTTAACCACTCGGCCACAACAACATATAATTAACGGTACAGGTGACATTTCCTAAGGAAAGTATACTGGATCGAGTTGAAATTTCCGGCAGTCAGGATATGGTCAAAAACATGGATGATATTTCAAAAACTTGGTTCTCTTGTGAAGTTTACAATGACATGACCTCTTTATTCTACTCCAAAATACAACCGTTTTGGCAGGAATCGAACTTGGAAGGGGAAACCCCAATGGATTTCAAGTCCATCGCCTTAACCACTCAGCAACAACAACATGTAGCTAAAAGTGCAGGTGACATTTTCTAAGGACAGTATACCGGATCGAGTTGAAAGAACACTCAGGAATTGGTCAAAAACATGGACATCTTTTTAGAAACCTGGTTCTCTTAAGAATGACCTGAACTTTTTGGTCTTCTCCAAAATACAACCATTGATGGCAGGATTCGAACCTGCAAGGGGAAACCTCATCGAATTTCTTGTTTAGCGCCTTAACCACTCGGCCACAACAACATATAGTTAATGGTACAGGTGACATTTTCTAAGGACGGTATGCTGGATCGAGTTGAAATTTCGGGCAGTCAGGATATGGTCAAAAACATGGATGATATTTCAAATACTTGGTTCTCTGACGAGGTTTACAAAGACATGACCTCTTTATTCTCCTCCGAAACACAACCGTTGTTGGCAGGATTTGAACCTGCGAGGGGAAACCCCAATGGATTTCTAGTCCTTCGCCTTAACCACTCAGCCACAACAACACATAGCTAAGAGTGCAGGGGACATTTTCTAAGGACAGTATACCGGATCGAGTTGGAAAAAAAACTCAGGAATTGGTCAAAAACATGGACATTGTTTCAGAACCCTGGTTCTCTTATGAATCATAGAGTGACATGAACCACAACAACATAAAGGTAGAAGTTCAGGTGACATTTTCTAACAACAGTATACTAAATCGAGTTTAAATTTAATGCAGTCAGGAATTGTTCGAAAACACGGACCTTACTTCAGAAGCCTGGTTCTCCGACAAACTGTAGAATGACATGATCTTTTTGGTCTACTCCAAGATACGACCGTTGTTGGCAGGATTCAAACCTGCGAGGGGAAACCCCAATGGATTTCAAGTCCATCGCCTTAACCACTCGGCCACAACAACACAGAGCTAAACGTGCAGGTGACATTTTCTAAGGACAGTATACTGGATCAAGTTTAAATTTAATGTAGTCAGGAATTGTTCGAAAACACAGACCTTACTTCAGAAGCCTGGTTCTCCGACAAACTTTAGAATGACATGATCTCTTTGGTCTACTACAAACTACAACCGTTGTTGGCAGGATATGAACCTGCGAGGGGAAATCCCAATGGATTTCTGGTCCATCTCCTTAACCACTCGGCCACAACAACACATAGCTAAAAGTGCAGGTGACATTTTCTAAGGACGGTATACTGGATCAAGTTTAAATTGAATGCAGTCAGGAATTGTTCGAAAACACGGACCTTACTTCAGAAGCCTGGTTTTCCGATAAACTGTAGAATATCATGAACTCTTTGGTTTACTCCAAAACACAACCGTTGTTGGCAGGATTTGAACCTGCGAGGGGAAATCCCAATGGATTTCAAGTCCATCGCCTTAACCACTCGGCCACAACAACACATAGCTAAAAGTGCAGGTGACATTTTCTAAGGACGGTATACTGGATCAAGTTTAAATTGAATGCAGTCAGGAATTGTTCGAAAACACGGACCTTACTTCAGAAGCCTGGTTCTCCCACAAACTGTAGAATGACATGATCTCTTTGGTCTACTCAAAACTACAACTGTTGTTGCCAGGATTTGAACGTGCGAGGAGAAACCCCAATGGATTTCTAGTCCATCGCCTTAACCACTCGGCCGCAACAACATGTCATTAAGCATTTAGGTGACATTTTCTAAAGACAGTATAATAAATCGAGTTTACATTTCAGGTAGTCAGGATATGGTCGAAAACATGGATGATATTTCAAAAACTTGCTTCTCTTACGAAGTTAAAATGACATGACCTCTTTATTCTACTCCAAAATACAACCATTGTTGGTAGGACTGGAACCTGTGAGAGGAAATCCCAATGGATTTCAAGTCCATCGCCTTAAACACTCGGCCACAACATCACGCAATTAAAAGTGCAGGTGACATTTTCTAAGGACAGTATACTGGATCAAGTTTAAATTGAATGCAGTCAGGAATTGTTCGAAAATACAGAACTTACTTCAGAATCCTGGTTCTCCGACAACCTGTAGAATGACATGATCTCTTTGGTCTACTACAAACTACAACCATTGATGGCAGGATCTGAACCTGCGCGGGGAAACCCCAATGGCTTTCTAGTCTATCGCCTTAACCACTCGGCCACAACAACATAAAGCTAGAAGTTCAGGTGACATTTTCTAAGGACAGTATACTAAATCGAGTTTAAATTTCAGGCAGTCAGGATATGGTCGAAAACATGGATGATATTTCAAAAACTTGGTTCTCTTATGAAGTTTCCAATGACATGACCTCTTTATTCTATTCCAAAATACAACCGTTGTTGGCAGGATTCGAACCTGCGAGGGGAAACCCCAATGGATTTCTAGTCCATCGCCTTAACCACTCGGCCACAACAACATGCGGGCAGGCAGTGGGGTGTCATTTTCTAAGGACAGTATACTGGATCGATTTGAAAGAAAACTCAGGAATTGTTCGAAAACATGGACCTTACTTCAGAAGCCTGGTTCCCCGATAAACTGTAGAATATCATGAACTCTTTGGTTTACTCCAAAACACAACCGTTGTTGGCAGGATTTGAACCTGCGAGGGGAAACCCCAATGGATTTCAAGTCCATCGCCTTAACCACTCGGCCACAACAACACATAGCAAAAAGGGCAGGTGACATTTTCTAAGATTAGTATACTGGATCAAGTTTAAATTTAATGTGGTCAGGAATTGTTCGAAAACACGGTTCTTACTTCAGAAGCCTGGTTCTCCGACAAACTGTAGAAAGACATGATCTCTTTGGTCTACTCCAAGATACAACCGTTGTTGGCAGGATTCAAACCTGCGAGGGGAAACCCCAATGGGTTTCAAGTCCATCGCCTTAACCACTCGGCCACAACAACATTGCCAAATCCTGACAAAACAGTCATTTCAAATTCAGCGACATCCAGATCTGTATAACGAGTTTAAACTTTCTTGGCATCCAAAATGTGTGTTGGCCAGTGTTCGCAAATAAGAAATTACATTGCTGTTCTTCATTGGCCGAATCCTCCTAACTGCGTACAATGTACGCTGTTAGGAGGATTCGAACATGAGTGGGGGAGCCAATGGATTTCAGGTCCATCGTTTTAAACACTCACCCATGACCACACAATATCATCTGCACAGCTGATTTTTTTCAGGGCAGTTTGTTTTGTTTGGGTGAGCTTTTTTCTTGTGAAAACGCTGGTCAAAAAATTTTGTGTGGAAAGCCCCCAGTGAATTTATAATTCTTCACCTTATTGTAACAACTCGTCTGTGACAACCGAACTATGATGCAGCTTACATTGGGGGCAGGATAGAGCCAAACTCTTTTCACGCTACTTCAAGGACTATAAAATGATTCCTTACCAAACTCTAACAGAATCCAATGACAATTCCTATCATGGTTCTCATGGCATGAAATCACATCATCACTTGACATTTCACATCAACAATTCCTAGGCCACATGCTATTGTCCTCTTACACATCTACCATGCGTTTTTTTCACCACAGTTAAAAATGTAAATAGGCAGTCTTACGGCAACTCCAAATGAGCACCAGTGGAACATGGTTGTGTTTAGTGTATGGCACTAAGTCGGTAAAAAATGACTTCTCTGTGCATTTTAAATTCCAATTTACTCGTTAATGTATGAACGGACATTTATTTTGAAGTAGTTTTGGTGTAGAGGAACTAGGATAACTACTTTTCAAAGGGCAGAAAAGCAATTGGGACTGATGCCAAATGTCATCATTGAGCTTTTCATTGCTGTGTTCCGTCAAAGGAATATGCTCATCAAATCTTCTGAAGATTCACTTATAGTACACTGTGCTGATTTTGTGCTTGTAGTAAGACGGGCATTTGTCGTCAACGTGTCATGGAGCTGCTGCCAAAGGTGGAAGGTGTGGTGCAGGAGATGGCTGAGAGTGAGCAAGTACTGATGGGTCTGCAGGAGAAACGCCAAAGGGAGCTGTGGAATCTCCTCAGAGTTGCATGTGTGAGGAAACGCTTGCATGTGAAATCATTTATTACACAAAAGTGACTCTTAAATGAACTGGCCCAATTCCAATGACTTTCTTATAGAGTAAGGTTCGAAGTCCAGTAAGCGGCAGTCCTGATGGGTCTCGTACACCTTCTTCAGTGCCTCCTCTGATGACCACCCGGCATGGTTTACAACAGTTGTGAGTACACACAAAGGCTGGCCAATTAAGCCCAGAGGTGGGAGTCAATAGCAACATTCTTAACTCTTGACCATTTACTTTCAAAGAATATCCAAGTTACTAAGTTTAAGGCCTGTCAATCCCTGCTAAATTTCCAAGAAGTCGAGTTAATCAAGTCAATCCATTAAACTCGTGACCTAACAAGGGCCTGCCAATTGCCCGGCCAATTTGGCCCAGAGGTGGGAATCTAAAACAACATTCTTAAATCTAAACCCTCCAGTGTAAGCCAATTCCCTGCGAAATTTAAAAAGGTAATTAACCAAGTCATGAAGCATGACACCACAAGGCGCTGGCAGTTTCTAACAGTAGGACAAAAGGCTGGAAAAAGTGCACCCTTCTGGAACTGTTCTCTCTGTCTGGGTTGGATTCCTGCCAACAATGACTGCCTTTTAGGGTTCAATAATGTAGTGATTACCTTAGCTGAGATCACCTTAGCTGGATTAAAATCAAAAGTGTAGTTTGATGTGAACCTTCTGATGTCCCTACTAAATGTTATTAGCAGGATTCAAAGCTAGGCGGAGGAGACTCCAATGGATTTTAAGTTCATCGCTACAACCAGTCAGCCAACACTTCACTACTCATGTAGGGGACTAGGTTTCTTGACAATACTGTACTGAATGAACTCCATGTATCTCGCCACGTTAAGTTAGAATCCTGCCAACAACATTAGTGATTTGGAAAACATCCATTGGAAGGTTCTTACTGTATACTTTGTCTTGGCAGGTTGCCTTGAATGTCAGATTTCTTAGATATCAAGGGTCTGTTAAAATACACATTTTCATTTGTTTTGCAATGCACACATGTCAAATTCCAAGTGACAAGTCTACCAAAGCAAAAGCCATCTCAGGTATGGTCACTCTATTCACCACTAAGGCTACCAGAAGTAAAGTGAAGCTAGAAAGCAGGCTACATAATTGAGATACTGCATAGTTTCCTACAAGTGCCAAGTGTTTAAGGTGATGGACTAGAAAGTCACTTGAGTCTCTCCACATAGGTTTGAATCCTGCTAAGAACAAGAATAATTTGGGGTCAAACTCTTTCTTGGCCAATGCTGTAAATATTCTCTAGCAAAGATTGAGATGGAGACAATTTAAATTCATATTTACATTATTGGTGTTTTGTAATGTGCACATTTTACTTCTAAGAAGTTATCAACCATAGTTTGATAAAAAACAAACAAACCAGGTTTTAACCAAACCATTCCGTCGTTAACTACCGCTAGGGCTACCGGATGTGACATTCTACAGTAATTCTTCATTTTTCGCAGTTAATGGGGACCGAAACCAACCGTGAAAAGTGTAAAACCGCAAAGTAGCATCGCCCTTCCCGGAATTTTCATGCATGTGTATTTGGGTACCTAAATTTTATTAAAAGTGAAAAGTATTTATACTTTACATATTTTAGACAAATATTACTGCAGTACACAAATGTACTGTACTTAAATCTTAAATTATTAACCTTAATACAGTAACTGTACTGTTGTCCCTTCCTCTTTCCATGACTTGGTTGTAGTCGGGATCACGGCAGTTGCCCTCGAACTAAAGTGAAGCCTTTAGTCGACCAAACATGATAACAAGCAGAGTTTACACTTTAAATTCCAATTTCTTAGAAAAGAAATCAAGGTACGAGATTTTCAATCATCTGTTGCTGTGCCGCTCCCTTCACTTTACTTCAAATAATTAAGGTAGTTGTAGTGTGATTAAGAAATAGGTTTTAATCACACGCTCCCATTGTTACCCATCACTATGGCTACCGGAAGTGACGTTACATAAACGTAAAATAAACGTATTAGGATGCTCAAAAGCAAGCGTTCACTTTGTTCTTGTTTATCTATTCGTTGTGGCGTTGTTTGCGTGTGCATGTTGGGTTGGATGTCGTTCATTTGTATGTACAGTATACCGGGGCCGGTCCGTTTTGGTTGTGGCGGGCATGTTGCTGGGCAGCTAAGGGGGTCCTACGAGCGGGGCGTGTATTACAGGGTATTGGCGGGCTACTGACGCGAGCATTGAGCTTCAAAGCAGTCGTTGTTAGGAAAAGCAACATTAACAGAAATAAAACGTTCGGTGGGATGGTTCTTGAGTTGCCACGTTAACCAGTGAAGTGTGCAAAAGGGATAAAATTAGCATTGTTGATTCATCTGTGTCCGTCCGCTCTTTGGTCTGAGCTGCTGTTTGGATGTGGTGCTCCAACGAAGCCTCCTTGGCTGCCCTATTGTCCTGTCTCTTCGCAACGACTGTATTATTTGAAGAACGCTCTCTTGAAAGTTCTTAAACTCTCTTTTGGCCTTATATGTCAAAGTCAAGATCAAAGGGTCTGTTAAAATTCATATTGCTGTTTTTGTAATGCATACATTAATAAGTTAGCAAATTAGATGGCAACCAGTTCAGCTTGGATTGGCACCAGCAAGCCAGCCAACCTAGTGAGGAAAAGCGGCTCTAGAAAATGGATGGATAGATACATGTCAGTAAGTGGTTAGCAAGCATAGTTTAATTAAAACCAAGCTCTTTTGATCACGTGTTTCGAGTGTTTCTGAAATTCCAGACGGTTGAGGAATTGCAAGTATAGTGATAGTGATGACTCTGCGAGTGCTACTGGAATTGATGTTGGGGAACTGGAAGTGATGTTGCAATAGCTAGAGATGGTTACACCATATAGATAACCCATTTCTGACAGACTGCAAAGGACAGATTCAGAATGTGAACCGCTATACACCTTTGATTTCATTGCTTTGAAGCATCTGCAAGTGTCGCTTTGTTGTAATGGCTGAGTGGTTAAGGTGGTAGACTAGAAATCCATTGGGAGGATCCCTGCATAGGTTCAAGTCATACAGGCAAGGGCAGCATTTCCTTAAGGAAAAAAATAATTTTGACAAAGAATTTTTTAAATTCTTTGAAGAATACGCAGAAGAATTTTGACAACAGGTTGACCTTATTCTGTATTTTTTTAATGGTTAATATTTTGTTTTTATATCCTGCCAGGGATGAAACTCTGTTGGAGGAGAGCAGGACCTTTGAGTGTCGACTGCAGACTTTGCTGCAAGACACCATCCAGGAATCCGAAAGCAGCATGGAGGTAGAGGACTCATCTTCATGGTGCCTTTCCACCGTTTCGGAAGAAACATGATTGTTGTCACTCAATGTTTTGCTTACCAGATGCTGAGGGAGTGGACGTGGCTACAAGGGAGCAACAGTTTCACCAGAGATCTCTCCTAGATATACGTCCGTCCTTTTGCTGCCACCATGTGGCTGAGCAAAACACACATTTGTGCACATTTAAAGTGGAAGGAGCAGCAAAGAATAAATACTTCACAAAAGACTTTTTTTTTTTTTCGATAAATTTAAGCCAACCAGTAAATCTGTACAGAACACTTGCCAATTGACCCAGGTACATGCAATCAACTCCCAGAGATGGAAAAACTACAACTCCTGGTGGTTTTATTGGGATATAATGTTTGAAAGCACATACAAAATATCCTTATTTTCATCAAGGAAAGAAGAGGATTTTTTTTTTTTTTTTTAGCTGCTGTAGCTTTATTAATACGGATAGAAACAAGAAGTGGTTATTTCAGACACCATAGGTTCCATTCATTGATTGTGCACTTGCATTTTGGCGACAGAAACGTTCCAATTGTTTAAATTGTCAGTCATGTGATGAATTTTACATTTATCGAAGTATTATTGTATATCACAATGCATATGCTGTATATCTCTTATAGTGGCCAGTCAGATGCCACTTTTACCCACAATCTCAATTTTTGTTGTCAAATACGGTTATAGTGTTGTAAAACGGTTAATACAGTTTGGATAACCTCCTCCTTTACCTGGCCCAGTGGTCTGTTAAAAATTCAGATACTTTGCAGAACTCTGCTGCATAGTGTTCAAATGGGCATTTTCTCAATTAAGACATTGATATTTTTTAACTCATAGCTCAGGGAAATGTCTTATTCATTCCACAATATTGTCAAAAGCTGCAGTGTTTAGCTTCTTTATCATGTGTATCTCATATATTGGTACTAAATAGGAGGTGTCAATACTGTCAATAGACTTGAATGTACCATTGAGCCGTTACAGCTGCAAAACTGCCCTGTGGTGTGGTTTTTTTTCATATCAAGTTGTATAAATGGAAAAAACAGCACACATTCAACTTTGTGTTGACATTTTTTAATCCACTGAATAAATAAAAATCATTTAGAACTTTTGACTGTTTCTTATATAAAGCACGTTCAGTGTGAAGTTTGAAATGTGGACTGGTTTAAAGGCTTAACGGGTATGAGACATTCTGGTGAAATGGTAGCCTTAACGAACGTTTGCTCTTTTGGACAATTCTTTTATTGCACTATTTAAAATCAGAATTCAGTAGCAAAACGTTCACACGTGATAGGTGAGGCAAAAAAAGACATGATTTGAAATGAGGACCATTAAATCTATTCCGGTACACATACAGCAAATATACTGTTAATTCACTGGCACATTTTGAGTTGAGAATCATGCTGGAAATGTCTAGGTTGCTGAAATAAAAAGAAAAATATATATACTATTTGAAAATGAGTCATAGCATGTTACTTTTGAAAACGCAAAGCAGGTTTCTTAAAATCAGGCTGATAATCATGTGCTTCTAGAGTCATTTCCAACTCAATCCATAACTTTGGCCGGGATATGAACCATTTTATCCACCAACATAAAAGTAGCCAAATTCTCCTTTATGTTTTATTCTAACAGCACAAACTGAAAAAAAAGTGTTGGTGTACTATCAGTTTAATTGGTATTGCATTGAAACAAGCCCTTTGACAATGTGTGTACAGTACTTGTGCGTGTGGGTGAGAAGAGATTTCATGTTGCTGGTTGGACCTCAGAAGTGTCGTCAAGAGCCTCTTTGATTTTATTTTTGCTTGTTCAGAGATGCCATTTCTTCTCTGCATCTTTACGCATCCAGCTCGAAGCCAACGCCCAACTTGTGCCCGCCGCCGTTGACGTTCTTTCCGTCAATGAGCGCCGAGAGCGTCAACTTGATTCCTGGAGGGAAAAAAAAGTCACATCAAGTGAGTCATTTCTTTTTGCCAGCCGTTTTGAGGCAAGACCGGAAAAATCCTCTCTACTGGCAATATGAACCGCAATTCTTTGTCTTGTCATCACTATCCTATACTGACCCCCCAGTGAGCAAGTTATGTTCAACACGAGTCGCCGCAATAAATCCATCATGAAATGCAAACTTGTATTTGTGGTTTCTACTTCATTGTACAATATGATCCCTTCTACTATGTTGGAAACGCTCATTGGGGAGGCGGGCCCCTTGTATTTCTGTGTTCTACTGGTTGATTCCCTTCATTTCACCTGCACTCGCTCCACTGCTTTAGTGCTTATACGTGGATGTTTGATTCATTCTTTTCTTTTTTTTCAGCCTCTATGTGCTGTCACCTCAACCTTATCTGCTCAGGGCCTTCAGAATCAATAGTGCCAGCTCATAGCCTCTGATGTAACTTCTTTTTGTACTGTTTTGTCAAAATAGAGGTGGCCCAGAAAGAAAAAAAACAAAAAACAAACCTGGCCTGAGGTTTTGTGAGTATCCTAAGCCGACAAGGCAAGTGTTGTTGACTTTGGCCTGTGTGGAGAAAACAACACATCCTGAGTGTCCAAAGACAGGTAGTAACACATAATGGTGTCATTGTATGTCCCGCGGTTGTGAGACTGACGTGACCCTTGCTTACAGAAAAAGAGGTGTCCTTATCCAACTGGTATTTGGCTCCCAGTCCAAAAAGTGTGTTGTTGCTTCCGGCCGTCCAGGCCAGGTGGACGGCAGTCTCCAGGTTGCTGTTCACCTTTTGGTAAAAGGAGGCGGCAAACTCTGTGTTGTCGTTGCTGCAATAAAAGTATAAATGGTGGGGAAAAAAAAAATGCGTATTCTTTGTTAATACAGCAAACCCCCGCTTGCCATGAGGGATACTTTCCAGAACAAACCGCAACAGGTGAAAATTCTATAGGGTGGCTAAATATTTACGGTGCAGTGTAAACACCCATCCATCCATCTTAACCGATGATCCCAACCCCATTGATAAAGCAAAAACCCCGATAAGGGACACATGTATTGAAAACCTTTTCACCGGAATAGTTTTTTGAAACCGTAGAAAATACACTACAAAAAAAATCACAAGCATAAAAGTCTTAGAAAACACGACATGTATTGTAGTATTTGTGTCTGTGCTACAACTAATTGATTACTTTAATAAAAAATTCATAATTGAATCAGATTTGAAAAACATTCGGTGTATTAATGTGCCCTGCGATTGCCTTGCAATCAGTTATGTCCAGCATGTCCACAACCCTCGATCATTTTTTTTAACTATAATTGCTGTGTGATAGAAATGGAAAGTCCCCATTGCCTGACCTGAAATAAATGAAGAGACAGAACTACATTTCTTCCTTTTTTTTTTTTTCACGGCAAATAATGCGACGTGACACTCACACGTTGGTGTGAAGCTGGAAGTCGCGGGCCTTGTATCCCAGAGCAAAGTCGTTTTTGGTGAGCTTGGACTTTGCGGTGTCAAATGCCAACTGGAAGCCGAGCAGCCAGCCCTCGTAGCCCAGCACGGCGGCGCTGTGGACGGTGGGGCCCGCCATGTCGAAGACCAAGTCGCAGCCCGCGTTGACATAGTCGCGCTTATAGGCCGTCTTCAATTTGGCGCTCTTTTTGCTGTAGGAAGAAGTAAAAGTATATTATTTTATTTTTTCTTATAATTTGGTACACTACTGAAACTACACTAAAGGAAGTACAGTACTGTGCTTTGTTTTGTTTTGACATGATAAATACATGTTCAGATAACACATTATTTGTTTAGCTATCATTAAAAGAGGGGAAATTGTTAAGAATGTTTGTTTTTTTTTTGTCATTTTGCTGGATTCTATGAAAAGCGTGTGCTTATAATGAAGAGGACAGCACTTACCCCGTGTTTGGTACAAACGAGGTGTCCAGCCCAAGCTTCAAACCCTTTGTCAGCTGCCGACGAGAACAAAATAATCTATGGTTGCTCATCTTTAAAGGCTATTTGCAATTTGACTGCACCTGGTCCTCTAAGGTGATCTCTGTGGACAGGGTGTTGTCTGTATTCCATTTCTGGTTGAAGCAAAGGCCCAGCTGGCCGACTTTGTACTTGGTCTCCAGGTGGCCGCCCGACTTGCCCGTGTCGATGTTGCTGGAGCCCGAGGTGGCAAACTCCTGCGGGGCAAAGCGCGGGGCGGAGCTGAGAGGCAAGAAGGCGGAGAGGAAGTACTCAAGCAGAGAACGGGGCCCGCACGAGGCATCGTTTCTCCGTTGAGCTTGGGTGCATAGGTTAGCGGTATATGTGTGAGGATACACTTTGGTGGAGCGACAAGCTGCAGACCTTTGCATGCGCAGTGGTGCCTCGCACTACATGTTAACAGCTCATTTTTACAACGGGCAACGAACGATTCTTCAAAAAAAAAAGGTATCTTGTTCGAGTTTATCAGCACAAAACAAACAAGAACTAGACATTGTGATGGCTTAATGGAGTTATATTATTCATTGGCACTCAGTTGGCTTGCTGTAATATCAACACATTCACATGGCACAGTAGCTGAGTTCTCTCTTTCCAATTCAAAGAGAAGACAGCGGCGCTTTTGGTGCATGGCTAAAATGCTTGCTTCAGCATCCCCAAAAATGCACTGGAAAAGTGGACAGGTAAACAGGAATAGTGAAGCGACACATTTTAGACAGACACTATGATAATACTCAAAGGTTTTCCTCTTTGTATCTTTTCAAGTTATCCATTTTCATCCTTTAATGATTAAAGTTGACTTAAGAGCATAGTCCAGAAGCAATTCTTTCAAGGCACCACTGTACAACTCTTGAACTGCACATCACCAGTGTTTAATCTCCAATGTGCACACACTTTCTTACCGTCTGACAATGATATCCAAGGAGGAAAGAAGAGAAAGAGAAAAGCCAATGGACAACATTAGAGGAAAAGGGAAAATACTAGATGCATATGGACAAATGTTTTCAGAGGCCTAAGATCTTTTGTTTCAAATCAGAGTAGAAACCAAGGAATCAACTCCTGCAATTTCACTTCCTATAAATGTAAGGACCCCATTTTCCAATCATTTTTTTCCATCTAGTGTCAAGAAAATCATGAGAACATTCTCAATGATTTTTGTTTTTTCTTCACTGTACGTTATTTTACTTTTAAATTATGGTGCTACATGTTTGTAAACATGTCATGTTTACAGTGAGATTTTGCCAATTTATTTCCAGAGCCATGTGGTTAGAATTGATTAAAACGATTGTTTCTTGTTTTGGTCAGGTGGTGCTGTTTGCAGCATCGTTTCCTCTGAAAATGTCTTCCAGACAGTGTGAAAGTAAATTTGATACAGCAAGAAATCCTTAATTGAATTGAAAACCAGAGTAATCAAATCAATCTGAAATAATACCCAACCCTAGCACAAAAATCAATCCTCAACAAATTCAAATATGAAATGTTGGAAAAGTACTTACGACACCATTCTGGGACTTTGTCTTCACATCTAATTTGAGAATTCCATAACCTGGCAAAAAAAAGGTAGGGGTGGTGAGCATTTTCATAAAGAAAGAAACATTGGACTCTTGTTTTTACCATAGCCCTTGTTGAAGATGTCTTTGGCAGACTTCCCCAAGTCTGCATATGCCGGAGGCACAGCCATTGTGTCTGGAAAAAAAACATGCAAGTTACACATAAAGTAATAATACACACAAAACACTTTTGATTTTGTTTTACTAATGCTTTTGTTTTTGAAAGAAGATTAGAGCTATGGTTTCATTTGAAGGTTCAAAATGATGTTAAAAATGACAGAAAAAGCTTCTCATTAATTTAACATTTTACTGTGTTCTTGTGGCCTTCAACTTGTAAGAACCTTATTTATGTCAACTTGAACCTATTTTTCCATAAGAAAATACAATTTTCCTGTTTCTTTGCCTGGATGGCATTTACGCTCTTTTTTTTTTAAGAAACACTTTTATTGCTATTCAGAGAACCTGTAAAAGGAACAGAACTATGCATTTGAAATGGAGAGAAATGTGTTGTTAGTAACCCAGTCAAAGTGGACTAAAACAAGCCAAAAAGTCAGTTATGTCTTTCATGTAGGCTTTATAAAATAAGCAGGAGTGGCCTTCGCTTTTGAACAAAGACGAGCACCTAATAAATTGGACTCCATCTGCTTCCAGGTATTGTTATGCTCACTTGCGTTTTAGAGCCTCAAAATCAGCCTCTTAGCTACTAGCAAGAACAAACGTAACATTAATGAACCATAGGTGTAGACTAGTGACTCAACTGTTATCACTCGAACAAGACCTGTATTACAATTGTCAATTTGGAGATGGAATACTTTTGAAAAAGATCTTTTCATATTTTACATAAAAACTGCCACATTTGGGCTCGCGACTAAAAATCTGAGCGGATGTGATGAATGCCATGAAAATACAGGGCCGATATCATCAATATAAATATTATCAATGCCTGGATCGAGCAAATAGTCACTGAAGCAATTATTGTGTAAAGTCATTGGCACCACTGAAATACAAAAGCGCTTTGGGCCCGGCCTCATCATTGCCGCAAATTGCAAAGACTGTTTTCTTAGCTCTCTTTCCGTCACGGTCCAATCAACCACTATCGCTCATCTATCGAACCTCATTCTATTTTGTATCACGATCAAAAGTTTTACTTGGAGGGTTAAAGACCGACTGCAAGCAACATGATGCAAAGTGGAAATGTGTGATGCACTCAAGGCATCACACTAATCGTGCTCGACCAAATATTTGCCAAAGGGCAAGTGTGAGTGTGCACAAAGAGAAGGGAAGAGCCCAGCAGGCCATCTGGTGTTGAGGCCTGCGTGGATCATGAAGGTGATGTATGACCGCTCTCCTCCTACGCCGGCAACCTGTTCACCAATGCAATCATATACTGTATGGCTACTGCGTGCCTGTTTGAATCGTGGCTCTTATGTTTTGTTGCTGGTCTTCCTGGGAACACTAAGCAAGACCAGTACAAATCACAACAAAACCATGGAGGTCTATGCTGTTATTTATTTATTTATTTTTTTTACAAGTAGGCCCCCCACTTCGGTCCCTACACTCACCATGTCCCTTGGGTGCATTGACACACTGGTCTTTGTTCCCTGCCTTGCTCTGCTGTGTTGCGCGGCCCTTTCTTTCCTTTCTTTTCGGCGGCATTGGCTCTTCGGAGGAGCACGGCTCAAGGAGGAACAACAGATTACTAGCAGCCTTGTTCTATTCCTACAGCAACACAATACCATATACAGTATACATATATATATATATATATACAAATACTGTATATATATATATATTTTTTTTTTTTTCCCTTAGCTTCTGTTCACATGTTTGTTGTTGCAACTGTGGTGCCAATTGCATTATATTTAGCGGCAGATGTAGCAAAGGTCTCTCTGTACTTTGTGCACAACATGATAAGACCATAAGATAAGAATGAAACCGATGTCTCAAGTCCAAATGTTTTTGAGGTTCTGCATTATTCCACTGACATTTCTGAGGAAAAATGGCCTAAAATCAGATTTTAGAGCAATACAGTTTTATTACTGATATATAATTTCATGTTTACTCTACATTTTGGTATCTCTTCGGTTTATTGTTACCCGTGTCATAATTGTTTTCCAACTTAAACTACAGACTAACGGTATATTAACCCTCTAATTTTTTATCGGTTAAATGGAGCAACACAAGCCATTTCAATCTAAAATAAATTTGTAGCAGGACAACCAAAGTGATAGGTCAGGAGGGATAATTTGCAGACATCTTTGGTCGTCCATGTTGACCTGAAAGAATCGCTTCACAACTAGCATGGCTCCTGTTGCACTTTGCCAGGGTGGTATACAATATGAAGCTGGTAAAGTGGTATCTGTGTCATGGGATTGAACATTTTTACAAGAACTAATAACGACGGACAGTATTGGCATCTCTATTTGTTCGTCTAGATGTGCCATTCAATGGTTTGCCGACAAGTACAGACTAGACTGGTCAGTGGTAACCAATCGTAGGGCATATATAGACAATTAATCATTCGCACTGTAATGAACACCTGTGTAAAAATGTGTCTACACTGAACCTAAAAAGCCTGTTTTTCACATTCAACACACGTGAAGATTACGAGACTTCTAGCGCCCCCCACCCCTCCGCCCCCTCCTCATTTAAGGCCGCTCTAAATTTAGTGCCTGCAAGAACCTGACACTGACACACATGTGACTAGGATTTGAAAAAAAGGGCCCTCCAGGTTCAGTGTAACTTAAACGTCAGATAAAACATGACTTAAACGTCCTTCTGGGGCGTACGTGTTGTGTGTTTATATCGTAGCGTCACACTCCATTTGACCCTCATGTGCCATCTGTCCAAACGACTGCCTTGACTGGGCTCAAAGGTCAACGAGATGCTGATAAATAACGGGAACGAGGGGCTGAGCCAAACACAGCTCAAAGGCGACCATTAGGACACAAAACTATATTTCTTTTTTAAATCATCATGTTATCATGTGTGCAGAGACAGTTAAGTGGCTTTAAGCATATTTGCTGTGCCTAGCAAATTTTTAATACTACATTAAGTTAAATATATTTTAAATTCATTCAGTATAATAAGATATACATAATACGTGTATATACATATAATTTATATTATAAGCATACATAAAACATATAAAACACATGATGTTTATAAGCATTTGTGTTGCATTTTTAAATTACGACAGTGATAGTAAAACAATGTATGAAATATACAATACAAAATTAAAAATGCATAGTATAGTACAAGAAGACATAAGAACACAAATGAGATAATTAGGGTTATTATTATTTAAGTAAGACGATTACATGTACTTTCTACATCAAAAATTAAATGTATATATTATAAATAACCTTGCAAGAATTTGAGGGCTTGATTTAATTATACATATGAGAGTAAACCAAAGTAGATATGAGAATTTTAATAACTTAATTTCTATTAGACAATGGCGCTAAATATAAAATATTATAAAATAATAAATGCATACATTAATATATGTAAAAAATAAGACTGTGCTGTGATATTTAAATAAAATTAAGATATTACAATAACATAAATGTATTATTATATGTTCATACACCTAATATTATTAAAAACGATTACATACATATTGGAAGTATAACATATTTAGACTTTACACAAGATCTGATCAGCTGGATCAGATCATGAGATATGTTGTATTTATGCAAAATTGAGGATCGGTTGCACTGTCATACTTGTCATCTGTAATCATGAAAAATCCCGTATTTGCTGTGCTTGTTTAAATCGCGGTATCATTAAAATAGTACTATATACATAAATGAACAAAATCTACAATACCTACGCCTATGCCTAACAAATTATAATAATATACCGAGTTCTATTAATATATAATGATAAAAAGTTACAATGATACAAATATATTAGCTTATTAGCTAACCCTAACCCTATGTATAAATAATTACACTTTACAAGACACCTGATTGGCTGGATCGGATCATCAGAAATTTTGAATTCATGCAAAATCTGGAAATGGTTCTGACGTCATTATTTGCCAATTCTCTGCCCCCCCAAATAGCAAGGGGTGACGACACACAGTAAATAAACAAGTTGTTTGAATAGACTGGATAGATTTTCTGTACTGCTCACTCATTCGTTGGTCACGATCAACTTCAAAATAACGATTCTGTAAAGCCTAAAGAAAATATATAAAATCTGAATGATTAATAATTATGACATGGAATTAATCAAATGCATTATGCACACATACATAAAACTATATGGTTAAATAATGTAAAAATAGAAACATATAATTATATATTTCAACTAAATAAAAATATTACACAATTAATATTAGTCGTTGCGTGACAAATGTGTGTACCATACATAGGCTACTACGTATGAGTGCGTGTGTGTCACTTTCAGATAAGGTCAAGAGATACACTAAAAACTTGTACTCTGTTGTCAAGGGTGTAAACCACTTTAAGTTCCTACGCTGCCTATCTCTTTGCAAGCAAACCTAAAAATGCATACATTTGTCTCTTATAGCAAGTGAAGAGGGAGACAATAAAGGAGGTGGTGGGAGTGCCAAGAAATAACAGACCCCCACTGTGGAGTGTGCGCGTAACCGTTGACCTTTCTTTCTTCGGACAGGTGGAAAAAGGCTTTTGTGAACAAATAGAAGCTTCAAAAATATTTGCATTAGAGCATGTAAATAGACAGACAACAAGGTGGATACATTATCAGTATGCCTTAACGAAGAGAGATATTACACAGCAGCTGGATGCACCCTAGTCCTTTATGTCCTGAACAAAACTGTATTAACAGTTAAAAAAACAAAAACACAGAGTCGTGCGGACAACAAAACGAAAGATTAACGCACAAAGGTGTAAAACATGAGGGAATTATTGGGTGTGAATTGCTGTTCTTACCTTGAAGTGCTGACGATGTGTGCGGAACACTGTTTGACAAGGCGGCTGCAATGGGACAAGGAGAAAGCTCGGGGCGCTGCGCATGCGCACACGATTCAGCTACAGAGGGTGGTGCCATTGAGGAATTGGCATATATAGAGATAACACAAGGGAGCTGAACTGTTTTTATATCTTTTTTAATGCAGGTTGACTTTTACAATGTGCAACTTTCAAGTAGGCGTTCATAAATACTATTTTGAATCATTCATATTTTTCGTTTGAATTAATTCATTAGAAACAATTCAACTTAAAATGTTGTCAAACAATCTTTGTGATGTCATATTTACGAAATCATGACTTCTTAAGATATCCTTGGCGTAATTTTTTAAAAATATTTCAATGTTCGCGTTATCTAAAGTGTATTCCTGCTGACATTTGGTTTTCTTACAGTCAACAAAATGATCACGGATAGTTGTTTTTTGTTTAACAGCAAATACTTTTTTCACCTGTAATTTTTCTGTAATACCTGTAATTTTCATTTTCTACAAGGGTACGATTGGAGATGCACAATTCATTGAATTTTGTGCGGAAAAAAAATACTCGGTTCCAAATACTAATGAATTAAAATATGAATTTGGTGGAAGTTAAATATTTTGTGACTGGTGTTGGGGGTGCTGAATTAATAATTAATAATTTGTAGACAAACATCAGCGACAAACATTTTAGACATGCCAATCATAAAGCATCTGCAAAATAAAGCACAAACGAGAGACAAATATCACATATTTTAAGCCTCGGTTAATGTAATAAACTCGGCATCTTCTCTATAGCTCTGTGCGCCGCGCGGCTACGCCGTTGCCATGGTGTTAAGCGCAAACACACGTCATCAAGCTGCGTGGCTCACGTTAATCCTGAGCTCGACAATAACATTGAGGTAAAAGCGCTTCTCATCTCAACAAAACAGCATGCGTTTATGACTTTTACCATAGCGTTGACTGTGTTGTTTACCCGGAGTCACGTGTATATGTCAAAATTCGGTCTGCCGACCTCACAATTGCTAATGATCAACACTCATACGATTTGTGGCTAGTTGAGCGGACAATACTGCCGATTCCTTTTTACTTCTCAATTCATGTGATTATTTCCTTTTTAATAGCTGTAAAAATGCTCCTCTGCGGGCTGGCAATGCCATTGGGCAATATTGGGAATACCTGGCCAGGGAGTTTTTTTTTAATGGTATGAATTTATATGCTGACTTTTTCGATGTGCAGTACAAGCTTTTAAATGTGCGAGGGGCCTTCATCAATATGCGGACCAATTCCACCAGACCCATCGCTATTTCCCCAGTACTACAAAAGGCCTGCTTCAGGTTAGTAACACCCACGTGCGTGCGTGCGTGCGTGCGTGGACGGACGGACACTCACATGCATGAATGGGTGGGTGGATGGATGGTGTTAGACATGATTCACGGATGTTTAAATGATGAATAGAACCATGAATAGATAAATGGATTAATAGGTATGAAATGATGGGTATGGATTGGACATGAAATGATTAATGGTGTTGAAATGAACCATGGACCATGGAATGATGGATGGATGCTAGAATGGTGAATGGATGAAAACGGATAGATAGTTGGTGAATGGATTCAATACTGGTGTGGGTGGCTAACTTTCTAAATAGGGCAACAAGATGTGCTAGTTAGCACTCCCGTCTCACAGTTCTGAGGTTCTGGTATGTGAATGTGATTGGTTGTTTGTATGTGCTTTGTGATTGGCTAAAACTAATCCAATCATTACTATAGGCTTCAGCTTCTCCATGACTCTTAGCATATAATGAATACATAACTGAACAGGGAGCTTGATAGAACATTTTCAATGGAAGATGCCGATGGAATTTTCTTTTTTTGTCCAGCACTGGGTCGTTTAGAGGAAAACAAACTGGGTACATCTACCCTGCTGTCAGGACCTCTCGCTCCAGATCCTGTTCGGCACCCTGACTGTTATAGTGCCCGTGCCTCTGCACGACGTCCGCGCATCAGTGCCAATGCTTCCCACATTCTGGAGCGAGGGCAGCGTGGTGTCATGAGGGAGCTCCTGAAATTAGATTGTTTACCTGCCACAGAGATAGCCAAACCCAGTAAGGCACTTTCTTTTTGTGTTTGGACTTTTTGCTCTTATTGATCCCACTTAATGTTTTGTCTGTCAGGAGGGCAAGAGTTCAACTTTTGCAAAGACAATATCCGGCGACTACGGGAAATTCAAAGACGTTGCAAAGAGGTGGAAGCTGAGAGGGCTCGTTCCACACCAGTCAAAGCCCTGTGGACGTCAGCTAAATACAATAGTGTCCAATCCAAATTCATGGAATCCTTACAGGTATGATAGCTTCCACTTACACGTCAGACACTTGACTAGAATGTCACACAAAAGACACGGCTCACCAATAAATAACTTCAACAACATGCTCAACACCATCCAGCCCCCCCCCCCCCCTCCCCATTAGAGAAATACTGCGTGTACTGTATATAATTGATGCAGCTCGATTTTCAACTTTGTTATTGTGCAGGCTCCCAGTCCAGCTGTGAAACCACAGTGTCAAAACTTTTTGAAGGGTCACTCAAAAAATAAAGTACCACTAAGACCACGCTCAACCGCTGTTGCTGTGGCCTTGCGACACTCTTGCACACCTGGAAAGGACAAGAATTTGCAAGTAAGAAAAGCCCAACATTCAGATCAGATTTTTTAAAAGTGTTATTTGTACATGAAAAATAGTGTGTCAAAATAACAAAACAAACACAAACCTATTTTTACTGCTGAAAATGGCTAAATGAGCACAGAATGTTTTTAAAAATAACTTAGTTTTTTTTTTTTTTTTTTTTCATACCTACAGCCCTGTGTGATTTGTGTGCATTCATTTACAGGTAAAAGGCCAGAGCATAGATTTCATCAAGTATAATGCACGAGCAGCAGGACAGACCATGCAGAGGTCCCAGTCGCTGACAAACCTGCGAGACAAACCAGTGCCCAGCGCTGTCAAGGGCCAGGTGCCTCACTAGTGAGTCATATTCTACAAGAATAATCAACCTCAATTACCGGTAAGCTTTTGTCACAAAATCTGACAGTTTTGTTCTGCACTACACAGCATAGAGGAGAGGAAAAAGCAATGGCTTAAAGAGGAGGAAGAGGAGAGGAAGAAGAAACTAAATCCACCTGCTCCTGCTGGTCACACTTTGATGACTGACAGTGACAGACAGGAGACTTTGAAGACGCTCAAAGAGAGTAAGTTTGTATTGCAGGTGCATTCACGGTCTGCTTGGTATTTGACTTTTGCACATTATGTTTCTCTTCACAGGCCATCGCTCCCTGGTCACAGAGCTGCTGTTGCTTCCTCTTAAAGCAGACACGCTAAGTGTTCGAGTGCGCCGCGCTCATCTTGATAGGCAACTTTCTGAGATCGAGGAAGCCATCAAAATCTTTTCCAGGGATAAAGTTTATGTCAAAACAAATTCATAACCTGTAAACAATTTAATATGGGACAGCCACCTGCTGAAATTTTCAGGAGTTGAGATCATGCAATATAGCACTATAGCATTTTGCAGCCACAGAAACAAAAAAAAAAATCCATATTGCGACTGGATTCTGCATGTGTGTGTGTGTGTGTGTGTGTGGAGGGGGGGGGGGGGGGCATGTGTGTGTGTGTGTGGTGTACATTTAAAAATGAATTAATTGTATTTGTATATATTGATACTGCATTCGGGCAAATCAGTCCTAAAATGTTGAAATACTAGACATCATAGCACAATATATCTACTGTATTCATCTATTTTCTATAGTTGCTTATCCCACTAGTGTCACTGGCTTGCTGGTTCTTATCCCAGCTGTCTTTGGGCAGTAGACAGACACACCTTGGAATGGTTGCCAGCCAATTGCAGGGCACACAGGAAGGAACAAGCATTCACGCACAGGGACAGTTTAGAACGTCCAATACGGCTATCATCCATGTTTTTGCAATGTGGGAGGAAGCCGGAGTGCCCCGAGAGAACCCATGCGAGTGTGGAGAGAACATGCAAACTCCACACAGGGAGGCCAGAGTGAGCTGGAATCGAACTCTGGGACTCTGAACTGTGAGGCGGACGTGCTAACCATTCGTCCACCGTGCTGCCCAGCACAATATCTTTGAATATTGCGTCGCCATTCAGCTGAAACTAAAAGCATTATATGAACTTTTGTTTTTGTAGGTAATGTTAACGCAACAGTGTACGAACATTTCTTTGAATTACTAGTTTGTATACTCTGATGGTAGCGGAGACCTGTCAACGTCATGAAACAAAAAAGTGCATTTCCTACTTATTTTGTACAATGAATTTGCATCAGTGATCAAATTGATGTTTAGTTGCAGTTGGTATCAAAAGCACCAAAGTAATAAAACTATGATTTCAATGTTCCAACAGGTGTTATTTTTTGTTTTATTTTTTTGTTTCTTTGTTTTATTTTTCTTTATTTTTTCACTTTATTTAACATAACTATGTACACAAACAACTACATAACATGGATGTATAGTCTATTTAAAAAATAATACAAAATGAGAACTTGCAAAAATGAGATGATGAAGGAACACAGAATAATTTTAAAAAAGTACAACAGTGTAAATAAATAAATTATACAAATGAAATTAGCTAAAGGTCATTTCCTTAGTACAATTCACAGTCTTTACATAAGCCTCTGGTCCGAATAGCTTTGGGGTATAAAGAACAACTTCTAGCATTCAGATACATCAACAATAATACTTTAAATACAGCACAATGTTGATCTTGATTTACAAATTTTACACGGTGAACATGAGATTTCACCAAAATTAAGAGAAGGTTGACAACTTATACTTTATCCGAGGCCAGTTTATCAGAATTCAATAGTCCAAAAAGAAAATGTCTGAGATGTGATTTTATAGTGGGTTCAATTTTAGAATTGATATACCGTAATTATTCAGATCTATCCAAAAGGTACGAGTATAAGCACAGTCCCGAAACAAATGGGATATTGTTTCATTTTCAACAGAACAAAATGAACACAATAAGCCAATACAATATTAATATTTCACTTCTGCAGCTTAATTTTTTACAAGACAACACTTATGAATATTTTGAATTAAACCTCTCTCACTTTGTTCCTAATTAAATATGTCCTAGTCAAAAGCCAAGTATTCTGTATTTTCAGCAGTGTATGTCTTCATATAAATTATTCCAGTAAAAAAAATCACTGCAGGTTTGGAACTTTAAAACCTCAAGCCTGTTTGACTTGATAGTGTGACGTCACAACGCAATGTCCTCCCTCCCTACGTGTAAGCCCCGCCTCCTAACTATTTCATTGTCTGCCTAGCTCGTTCGAGTGAGAAGCTAGCACTTTAAAAAGGCATTTAATTTGCTATACGTGCGTCTAAACTCGTTGGAATTTCAACCGGACGTTTGGAAGTTTGGCGAATCAACCATGAGCAAGAGAAAAGCCCCACAGGAATCTTTAAATGAAGGAATAACAGACTTTCTTGTGGGTATGTGGAGTGAGGCGCAAGCTAACCGCTGAGCTATGCTAATGCTAGCACCAGTGACATCTGTGTGTTTCTCCACGGATATAAAATAATTTGCATACATTGAATTAACTTGCAAAAAGGCTCTTTTGGGAGCCGTAGTATCTGTCAAAGAAATGACTGCAAGCGGCTCCGATTACCCTTCAGATATGTTGGCAACCTGCGTTTGTCCCTTTAATATCCGGGATTTAAAGGGACAGAATGCTGAAGCCACTAAATGACATTTATTCTTCATCTTGTGTTTTTAGAGCTGGCCAACTACGAGAAGAACGTCAACAGGGCAATTCACAAGTACAATGCTTACAGGTGATATAAAACAAGATTTAAGACGTAAATGACTGTTTAGTGATCTACATTGTTTATCCGCATGTCCTTGTCCTTTGGTGTCACTGTCCTCTGTCATGTAATTTTGAGCACTGTATTAATGAACTGATGATAATATTTCTATCGGCTGTATTTGTGCTTTAACAATCCTTTTGATATTTTTTTTTCCATTGTAGGAAAGCAGCATCAACAATTGCCAAATACCCACAAAAGATTAAAAATGGCGAAGAAGCCAAGAAACTGGTACGTGTGTGCCCCGAGGAATGCTTTTGATATCTTGAGCTGCGTGAACACGAGCATTTTCACTTTTTCAAGACACACGCGATATTATGGTAAATGCTTGCTACAGGGTTTGATCTGAATTGATCAGATTGAATAATTTAATCACACACGGCAAAGGTTTTGATGTCAAATGCCTTCACTCCTCTAACTAACAGTATACAAATATTTGTACGTGTATGCGCAGTATATGTTCTTTCCTGTTTAGTGGATGCATTGCGAGTGTCCTTTTCACTTTGCAGGATGGTGTTGGAGCTAAGATAGCTGAAAAGATTGATGAATACTTACAGACAGGAACCCTAAGAAAACTAGAAAAGGTGAGGTTTTGGAAAGCGCACTCTATTGAGCCATGGTTAAAAATATGAATTATAAATAACTTATTGTTCCTCTTCAGATTCGAAACGATGACACCAGCTCTTCTATTAATTTTCTCACAAGAGTAACTGGAATTGGGTATGCATCTAAAATGACTACTAAAAAGCAATGCAAATGAACAATCAGTTAACCAAAGAAAATGAGTTCAACATTTCAACATTGCTCTGAGAAGAATTAGGCAATGGAGGAAGGAAAATACCATGACCAGAGATAAATGAAATATTTCTGAAATGTTATATATGTGATCTCAATTGTAATGAGTTTGAATGGGTTGTTTTTTTCTTTGCTGTCCACCTTAGCCCAGCTGCTGCCAGGAAGTTTTTCGAAGAAGGCGTGAAGAGTCTTGAAGGTTGCTCAAATGCTCAACTTGCTCAATGTTCTAAATTCATATTAGGTGTGTCATTTTCTGTGTTTGTTTTTGTTTAGATTTGAAAAAGATAGAACACAAGCTCAACCATCATCAGCAGATTGGGCTCAAGTGAGTTTGTTGACATTCTTCAAATAGGTTTCAATCCAATATGTTACGCTAATAAATTGACTGTTTTATCCGACTGAAGGTACTTTGAGGAGTTTGAGAAAAGAATTCCACGAGCTGAAATGGAAAAGATGGAGGTAATTTTATATATATATATATATATATATATATATATATATATATATATATTTAACGGCACATTCAAACGGAAATATTACTTTCAGTTTCACAAATTAAAAAAATTGTCAATATGTGCGCCACCTGTGACACAATGCACGTTTTTATTTCCTTTCTCTTTGAATTTTTGTGCCATGTCCAAATCTGATTCCATTTGTTTTCCTCAAATGCATGATACACACTTTTGACTATTTCAGCATATTCTACATTCCAACACAAAATGTATTTTCAAAGCTTGCTAATGGATCATATTCATCAATATCCTCAGGGGAAGAAAACAAGTGATCTAAATCTTTGCTCTCCTGCAGACACTTATCCTTGGAGAGCTGGGAAAGATTGACACTGAATACATTGGAACAATCTGCGGAAGTTACAGGAGAGGTACACCCGTCCCCATGCTTTTGTCTCAGAGCATTGTCTTTGCGGAAAACGAGACCCTCGTTTGAATTTTACAGGTGCTGCATCGAGTGGTGATATTGATATATTGCTGACTCATCCGGACTTCACCTCTCAGACTGAGAAGCAAGTAAGTTTGTTAGACAAATGTAATGACGCGTTGCCATGTAATTAAATGTGACCTTTATTTGAAAAAAAAATTGCTCTTCAGCCAAAGCTGCTCCACGCCGTGGTGGACCATTTAGAGTCGATTGGCTTTGTAACCGACACTCTGTCCAAAGGGGACTCCAAGTTCATGGTGAGCCCCCCGTTTGCTCTTGTGTGTTCTATGTTGACTACTAATGTGGTCTACCACAGTCAATGCACATGTGAGCATGAACACATGAATCACGTGATGAAAATCTACTGGCCCGTGTCTTTCCCAGGGAGTCTGTCAGCTGCAAAAAGGAGATGAAGATGAGGAAGAATATCTTCATAGGCGCATTGATATCAGGTTCTACTTTTATAATAACTTATATTGTTTTTTGTTTTGTTTATTTTTAACACCCTCTGTTGATATTAACACACTCGTCTACTTCTCTACCTCAAGGTTAATCCCTAAGGACCAGTACTACTGCGGTGTTCTGTATTTTACTGGGAGCGATATCTTCAATAAAAACATGAGAACTCATGCCTTGGAGAAAGGCTTCACACTCAATGAGTACACCATACGACCACTTGGGGTCACTGGTGAGTCTAATATGCACCACCGGCTACTTTTATACCTTTTGTTCGGTAAAGTGCTTCTCAAACTTATTATACCAAGTTGCATAAAATAAATAATGCCATGCTAAATTCGAACGATTAAAAAAAAAAACATTTGCCAAAAATTCCAATTTGTTGTTTTTAGTAAATACAATTTAAAAATATTAAAACATATTCTACCATATTATGCTTTGTATTGTGTTTTTGAAAACTCATATTTAAATCGAATATAAATATTTTGGTCCGTGTGCCTTGGCCACTTGGAAGCAGTATATATAATGCAGAGAACAATGCCAAAGATGTTTTTCAAAATTTCATAACAGGACTTGTATCTTTCACACAGTTTGTTGATCTGCTCACTTTTACTTTATATTAAACACTGAGCGTGTTCTTTAATTGTCATTGTAATGGACACATTTCCCGTTTTTAAATTCAGCTTTGTCGTCTCGCCTCTGAACATCATCACCAGTAGGTCAATCAAATGGGGTTTTAGTTTTTTAAAACATGAACCTACAGTAAACCCATGTCAGATCCATGTGATCTCAGTCTTGTGCTATTTACCATTTAACTAACAATCATTCCTCTTTGTGTCTTTGTTGTAGGTGTGGCAGGGGAGCCTCTGTTGGTGGATAGTGAAAAAGATATCTTTGATTACATCCAGTACAAATACAAGGAGCCTAAGGACCGCAGCGAATAAAGACAAAGAAGGCTTTTAAGTCTTGAAGTTTGTTGAGCAGTGTCGGGCCCAGATCAACTTCTCCAATCCAAATAGCCATTTCTGTGTACCGGCAATGAACATTATGGTTTTTGCTCTTTTTTTTTTTTTATCATCAAGATTAAGCAAAAGGTCTGCATTAATGCATGACTTGTGCGTCAGAATCAATAGGACATGCCAAGCCAGTATAGTACTTCAACCCACCAGTCACCTAGTCTTGTTTTTTTTTTTTTTTTTTGGGGGGGGGGGGGGTCTTTTTTTTTTACATGCTAAATGTATTGTTCTTGATGATGATTATGGGTTACAAAAAGTGTATTTATCCTGATTCACAGGGTACCTCGTGTGTTTGTGTGTGTGTGTGTGTGTGTGGGGGGGGGGGGGGGGGGGGTAAAACAATTGAGGTCAAACAGATGTCGATAAAGCTGGTGAAAAAATGGCAGTGTCATTTTATTGTCAGGGTTGTGATAAATAATAATGGTAATTACCGAAGTGGGAAACGCTGCATTATCATTTCGTTGTGTGGAACATAATTAGTGAAAGCCTTGACTAGCTACTAAATAAAGATTAAAAAAAATAGCAATGGCCTTGCCTCTGATTACATCACCATAACCGTATAGCAGCAACAACCTAATCGAGCTAACCTTTAGTTATATCTTTTTATGCCTCAAAACCTGATGGTCCATCAGGTGCAGCACTTATTTACAATATTCGGGAGAAGTATCCATGTAAAGATCTGAAATCAAAAGCTGACTCAATTACTATTGTATTCAACCGGTTGTCGTAAACTCGTACGCGAGCCGAGTCAAAGAAAGACATGCTCGCGGTTCCCACGGCAACGGCAGGCTTGCAAGGCATGCCGGTCTGAAATAAAATGCAAAGAGAAAGACCGGAGAGACGGGCTCGCTGTCGTCCAATCGCGGCCCCCGCCACGCTGACATCAGCCAATAAGAACGACGTAGACTGAGCGCCCTTGTGTTACACACCCACATTACTCTCGTGTGCACCACTTCGCATGAGTTGGACTCAACCGGAGGGCTTCTCGGTGTAAACCTGATCGAACACCAAACAGGAGACTAGTAAGTGATATTAGAGGAAATTACCGTGGTTGTTTTGAAGAATTGGACGTTTTGAGGGAATGTGTATTGTTCTTAATTGTGTTGTACGGGAGTGAATGGATTGTGCCGTGACATCGAGCAATCAACAGCTCGCCAATTTTAGCATGTACCTGTGTGATGCTAGTTACTTTTCCATGACATTTTGGTTTCTTAAATTAAAAATAGACATTCCAAACCATATGCTTGCGTTGCCACTATATGCTACTGTTTGTTTTGCGTTGGTGCATTTGATGCATGACAAATCTGCTCGGCGTCAACAAGGTCAGCTACGTCAGACGTTTGTTTTGTTTTGACCCCCCCCCGAAAAATGTTAAATATCGCTCTCCCGTCTCCATAGAAACAAGGGAGCGCGCGCATCCACTCGCACCGCCAATGGTGCAAGTTATGCAATGCAAGTGGAAATAGCGCGTCCAAATATCCCCGTGCCTCGTTCTGTAGTTCTTATGTAACGACAAATTGCTCCGTGACACCGAAATGGAAGTAACAAGTAAATGTGGTGTTTTTGTTGTTATTGTCTCCCAGGGCGACCATGGGTGACAGGAAAGCGGTAATCAAGAATGCTGACATGTCCGAGGACATGCAGCAGGACGCCGTGGAGTGTGCCACCCAGGCCCTGGAGAAGTACAACATCGAGAAGGACATCGCTGCCTACATCAAAAAGGTACAAAGCTACGACCAAGTCGGAATTTGACTGAATCGCTGATGGCCGTTGACACGCCTCCAGAAGGCCCTTTTGGGCCCCGCAAGTTGCCGTACACAACCTACGTGAGACAAATGGAGGACTCCAGTAAGAATGGGGATATTTACACACGCGGGTCCAAGGCAAATGAATAAAATAGGGCTCATTTGACTAGATTACACTTGATATGTCAAATGTGACCAATCATTTGTGTCCTAGCAGCAGTTTTGCGTTTAGTGTTGAATGAGAACTTAGCATGTGACAAAGAATTGAGTGAAACCTTTTTGAGTTTGAGTTATTAGACTATGATTGGATGATGTAATTTACAGGGGGAACATACATGATGTAAGCATATTTTTCCTACATGCAATAACATTAATGCGGATAGCCTGATGCAACAACCCCCCACCCTGCAATTGCAATAAGGGATATACCCCCCCCCCCCCCCCCCAGTTGAAGCGACATCTATTGACTTTAAAGGATCAGTAAAGACCCCAAATAGTCTTTGTTTCTATGCACCATAAGTAACAGGCTCTTTGTAATAATGCAAAGGAGCCACGTTCTTTGTTTTCCACACCATCAGCTGTCAAGTGAAAAGATATGGAAAGATAAAGGTACAGAGGGTGGGTTTTAACTGCGTTTTTTTTTCCCTCCATGACAGGAGTTTGACAAGAAATATAACCCGACATGGCACTGCATCGTGGGAAGGAATTTTGGCAGCTATGTGACTCACGAGACCAAACATTTCATTTACTTCTACCTGGGCCAGGTGGCCATCCTGCTCTTCAAATCTGGCTAAGAGCGCTCAATTTTGAAACTATTACCACTATGACGCATTAACTGACTTGACAAAGGCACTCATTCCAAGGCGGGGAGGCGCTGCCTGTTTTGCGCTTTCTACTATGTTTTTGTTCTGAGGATTAAAATAATGTGGCCATCTCTAAACAGTTTAAACATGTATTTATTTTTCTGTTGAATTTACATGTCTTTTTTTTTTAATTAAAACAAGAGTTCTGCCTTCAGTGTCCCTTTCATGAGTGCGTCAGATCAGTGATTTAGAACAAAAACTCAAAAGTAGGTGGCTGTGTAAGATGCACTTTTATTAACACGCTTAGAAAACCAGCTTGTGGGGATACACGCCGTTGGACAAGCAGAATGAACTGCGCAAGTATCCTCTGAGCTGAGGAACTTTCTTGATACATGGCATGAGCTGAGAATCCACAGCCTTCTGATCCGCCTTCCTCTGATCTGTCAGCTGGTATTTCTGCCCACACACACACAGGAGGAGAATGTGCAATTAGCAATAATACAATTACTGAGGATTAACTAGGCTCCAGCAATTTATTTACCTCCTTCTCAGTGTCAAAAATCTCGCCCTCCTGGTGCCGGGGTCTCCTCAGCTTCTTCTTCTTGAAGTACACGTCGTTCAACGTTGTGGGGATTTTCATCTCTGTGATATCCACTTTGGTGGCGGTGGCGATGACGAACCTCTGATGAGCCCTTCGCAGGGGAACTCTGTTCAAGACATGGGGGCCTACCAAAAAATGGGGATTAGTATTTGAACTTTCATTTCAAAATTGATGATACAAACACATACCGGTGACAAGCAGGAGACCGCTTGGCAGCTGCTTCAGGAACACCACACGCTACGAGGTGCAAGAGAAGCAACCTTTGTTATGAAGTCATTTAAACACAAAGGTGACATCATTTCCTCAAGTCCCCATTAAATGACTGAGGAGCGATCGTTCCATTACTATTGAACAGAACACGGCAGGTGTCCCCAACCCTTTTGTCGCCACGGACTGGTCAGATACCGTCTAGGATGCAGTGGTACTACTACTTACGGAATTAATTCGTTCAGAAAATAATTTCGTAATGTGAATCTATCATAATGCTTCTAAACCCTTTAAATGAATATTTAATTCTAAAAATGCATCAGAAACACAAGAAGAATAAACACCCCTAAACCCTTTAACCATATTAATTGTCGCAGTAGACAATATGAATGCAGTTCACTTGCTTGCCTTGAGATGGTGCTGGTATGTCAGTGATGAGTGCAGAGACCTTTTAGGACATTTAATGTGTACGTTTTATTTTAGATTTCCAGTGATCCAGGAATCATTTACAAGTCCACAGAAGCAATGTTTATTTTTTTGATTATTTTGAGCATGTAACTTCAGTGTGATTTGGGGTCATGCGAAGTGCTTCCTGTATGATGTCTTGGCTTAAGTGCTTACGACATGCTAATGTGGACGTGGCAGCCTTAAGTGGTATATTTATGTGAATATGTACAATGTTAGCCATAGCCAATAAGAATTTTATGTTTGTTCTATAGTGTAAATTGTTGGTGGGAAGTATGGTTGAAATGAGAAGATGAAAAGTGGAAAACCACAGGAAAGAAATGCAAAAAAAATATTGCCTTGTTTGTGGGCAGAGGGGCATATTAATAAAGGATAAAAATGCATTATAAACTAACACGTACAGTGGACATCATGAGTTGGGAACATATTACATTACGGTCATGTTGGCGCAAGCGCCGGTGCCTCGTGTCTCACATGCCAACAATGTCGCCTATTGTATCTTGAATGTTCTCTCGGAGACAATATTTCTCCGCTGAGGCATATCATTAGGTGATTTTTTTCTTTTTAAGGCGTTTGTAAGTAGAAGTACCACTGCACACTCAAAGGATTTTTAGCGGTAAGGTATAAAGGTATCGTGACAAAAGGTAAAAAAAAAAAAAAGTGTTTTCTGAAGCCTTACCTTCCCACGGTGGCGCCCAGTGAGCAAGATGAGGACAGTTCCTGGCGTGATGGAGGAGCGCAGTCGCCTCCTGTGCTGGCTAAAAGGCTTTTTGCCATGGCTCCTCAACTTGCGGGGCACGTCCTCCGTTGGGTAGTACCGGGGCTGCAACATTTTTTTTTTTTTAGAAATATCTTAACATTTACACTAACACATGTAAAAGAGACACCTGTTAAAAACCAGTGACTGCATTTCAAGGCGCAAACTCCTTTTGTGAGTTTTGTTTGTTTTTCAGCCCCTTGCAAGGGAACTTGTGCTTGAGTTTTCAAACTAAATTATTCATCAAGAAACCAAACGAACACAGTACCAAGGATCAATACGTTGCACGTACCATCTTGCGCAGCTTGACAACACGGGTGCCTCCGTTCTTGTCTCCACCGACGGTCTTCGTGACGGTGGTACGAGGCCGCACTTTGAGCTTCTTCTCCACCTGGTAGGTCGACAAGTCAGTGTCATTCATTCGGCGGTACGCATTTATGGCGTCCGCACTGCCACAACACCTTAGTCTCGGTCATCTTGGTCTTCCTCTTGTACATGGCACGGCGAGCGTACATCGCCGAGCGGGAGTAACGCTCGATGCCCCGCGCCAACATCGGGTTGCGGCTCTTGCGCGCCTTCTTAGCTGGCTTTGCGTCTCCCTCTGCCATCTGAGAGAGTAACAAATACTTGCGTTAAGTCAAAATCAAGTATGGTCAACATCAAACATAGAACACTGCCCTCCGTAATTATTTTGACCCCTGAATAAGATGTTTATTATGCTAGTAAAAACGTTCTGTGTGTTAGGGCCTATAAATGAGGTATGACTGAAGTCTATGAATTAATGTGATATTTAAATCCCTTAACACCAAATCTTGAGTACAGAATTTTTTTGCACACCTTAATGTTAGTTCTTTGAACGAGCCATCAACTTAAGTGCTCCCAATTTTCTCCTACAATCTTTATGTCAAGATCCAGACATCAACATTGATAAATTAATTTGTCTGTAGGACAGGGTAACGATTTGCACTCACGTCCGGTGCATTTTATTCCTTAAGAAATTCAGTATTGAAATGCTACTAAAAAAATGACAACTTGCCCAAGCCACGCAAACGAGCGAGCTTGAAACGTAGCTAAGGAGAAGCTACTTTAGATGCAACGAGGGCTCGATTTAAAGTATTCAAAATGACAACACGCATATTTGAATGAAAAATCAACACTGAACAACACTAGACACTGCCAACACGTTTCTGTTAGCCACTTAGCCGACGCGTAGCAGTAGCCGGCGGCCTCTGGCTACCGATCCACCAAGCTGTAAATTTTCATTTCTATGGCGTCTGAACAAGTAATACCAACAATAGGCACACCCGCTAAGCTTATACATTTATTGTATTGTCTTTTGAGAGGATAAAATAGCTTCCATAACTTCGATTGGGATGGATTTTGTTCATAGAGCAACACGATTGCAAGGAAGGCTTACCTTGGCTAAAAAGAAAAGGACGACATCCGGGGAAGTGACGCATTTAATGACGCTGCGTTATGACGTTGCAACTTACTGCATGCTGGCCTATGTAGTTTTACAAGTAAACGCTTGAATTTCCGAAATTGCCTTGATTTGCTCTAATTTTCTGAAAAATTCTTTCAAAATTTAAGAATCGTTTTTATTGTATAATACGTTTCTCATGTAACGTTTCATATATTACTTAATCGTACGTAATTTGCTCAAATAAAAGGATGTTGAGTTTTGCCAAGAAACCTGTAGCAGTGTGTGACAGATTTTTTTTTCATCTGGCTTTTAATTAAGTAATTTATTTTATTCTTTAGTTTAGGCCTATTTAATTTAAGTTACTTTATTGTTATTCAGGTTTGCTTGTGGCTTTTTTCTTTTGTTGTTCTTTAGCTTTTCTATTTAGTTGTTTTTAGCTCCAGTATTTCCACATGGGGAGGATATAATTGTGGCTATAAACTTTGATTACTGTATGTGTATAAAGTAAAATTGGTCTTTTGTTTTTCGTTTTTCATACAAATATATGCAGGCTCTTATGTGATTCAACAGCCAATGTTATTTACAGAAAGTGTTGTCAAGAAAAATAACGGAATGTGCAAAAAAAAATGGTGATTACAAAATAAATAAATTATCTTTGAAAAATGAAACACAACACACTAAATTGTCCTTAGGTGTGATTGGCTGCATGAATGGTCCTTTGTTTCTGTGTGCCCTGCTATTGGCTGGCAACCAGTTCAGGGTGTCCCCCACCAAATGCCCAAAGTCAGCTGAGCAGGCACCAGCAACCCTTGTAAGCGGCTATAGAAAAATTGATGGATGGATAAAACACATTGAAACCTTATTAATTTAAAACCAAAATTCATTGGCAAGTATGAAACCAGCAGTCTCTTATGCACAGATTCATACAAACTAAGACCCGATTAAAGTGAAGCTGTTAATTTTAATACAGTATTTTCTTTTTTAAATTTATTATTAAAGTTCACACAAACATTTCTCCTGCTTGTCTTCATTAGGATAGTGGGTGAGAGAGAATACATTCTCACAACACTACTGAGGCCCAGTCTATCATTGCTGGATAGACATAAAATAAATAACCAAAATAAATTAAGTAAAGCAAGTAAACAGGCTTTTGAGACGGGTTAACCGCCAAAGCATTTTCCAAAAATGTAATTTATTCAGATCAACTAACACAGAAATACGAAACATTTGAGATGTAAAGTAGAACTGTCCTGCGATGGAGTGATCAAAATATAAGGCAAATGTACAGATACAAACCATGTATGCATTTTATGGTATCCTGGGAAGTAACAGTGACACAAATCTTCAGGTTGGTTCTAATAACCAGAAAATTATGTCATTGACTTATTTAAGTAAGGCAACACTGCGTGCGACATACTTTCCAAACTGTTAATAGGAAAGCACAATCTTGACTGGTCATGATCTTTCAGAAAATAGGCCTATGTCCCAGAGTAAACCAGATATCAGCCCTACATGCTTATGAATCAAAGTGAATCAATGGGATACGTATTTGAAGAACATCTGTATGAAGGGGACCACGTGTCGCGATTGAACCTTCAAGGCATTCTTCTACTTAGCAGTTCTGTGGCACATTTAGCACTTTTCAAGGATGATGGCAATTCCTTGACCGCCTCCGATGCAAGCCGATCCGACGGCATACTTGCCGCCTCGTCGCCTGCCACCAAAAGACAAATAAATCATTCAAAGCCGGATGAAATAACTCCTGATGACAGTGCATAATGCCATGACCACGCTACCTGAGCTCATGAACCAGGTGAGCGGTGATGCGAGTCCCCGAAGCTCCGAGAGGATGTCCAATTGCAATAGCGCCACCGTTGACGTTGCTTTTTTCTGGATCTAGTCCGAGAGCCTTGGCCACGGCCAAGTACTGGGGCGCAAAGGCCTCATTCACCTGTGTGAAGCATCAACCAAAATTGTTTACTCAATTTGTGTCCAGTATGAGACCCTGCCATGTCAAGCAGTAACAAGCCTACAGTGACTGTTAGCTTGCATTTTACATTAGCCACTTGACAATGTATGCTAACCTTAGTGTTTTTAAAACAGACTCATTTTAGCAAGTTAAACTACGTAATTCTTCATACCTGGGGCCCTAATTTGGTAGATTGGCATCCATGCGCTCGTTGTAAAAAAACATGCACAACGTCCATTTGGTGCCAGCACAGGTCGCGTCTACTGTACCGACGGACATATGGTTGCCTGTCCCAGACACACTGATAATTTCGTCACAGAAAGTAGATTGTGCTTGTCGGAAAACCAGGAGCATCTTAAATTTCGTACCAATGCAAGTCTTGTTCAGTGTGCGTGTGAATTAGGTAGACCGGCTACGTTCTGTCAAAGTGGCGGGACTCCCCCCTCCGCGCAACTGCTAATTCGGTTCCCAAATGTAGATTGGATTTTAGACTACCTAAAAGGTGGTCTATTTTGCGACGCATGTCATGTAGACCTGATGCAGGTAGTGCAGATGCAATTTTGGTGGTTTCATTCAGATATGTGACAACAGTATGGGAAAATCCATCTCAATTGTATACAAACAATGTCACTGAACAAATTGTTATCATGATCACAAAAAAATAATAGCACCCCAGCACGGCTGAGTAGCAGCAGGAGACGTAGGCGTGTGTGTGTGTTGGGGGGTGTAGGAGTCACTGTGAATTGCGAATGCGATTAAGCAAGGTTGAAGGCTGACTACATTTGACAACATGACAATCCTAAAATATTTTATGATACATTCATGTATACATTTATATAATGCTATGAAGCAAATTTTGCGTAAATATTGAATTAAACTCTGAAATATTTTAATGGCATGCTGTGTTGGGCACAGCAACTATTGGGTAGGAGGTGGGGGGTTTTCACACCGCTGTGGTTGTTACTTCTATTGTGCAATGTCGAACTTGGCGCGAGCTTTGCAAGCCCTGATTTGTGATGCAAGTGAGGGATAACACCAGGATTGGCTGGGACATGCCAGGCCTGCACTTGAAAACCAAAATCGGGCCCCTAGAATTGTTCGCCAAACGCATGGGAACAGTATAAGACACATAAATAATGAATGAATGGACTTCAACTGACCTCCACCAGGTCCATGTCACTCAGTGAAAGTCCCGCCTTTTTGAGAGCTTCGGTGATGGCTGGAACTGGACCTGCATAATTCAAATGACTTATTTTCATTTCAAACAAACACTTCACTGTATTCTTCCTTCGGGCGCCACTCACCAATTCCCATGATACTGGGGTCGCAGCCCGACACATGATAGGCCACAATTCTGGCCAATGGAGTGAACTTGTGCTGACTGAGTGCATCCTCGCTGGCAATCACCACTGCAGCGGCGCCGTCCGACACACCCTGACGAGAAGCAGATTCGTTCAAGTATTTTATTTCAATTTACCGGTTCCCACCGTTCAAAAACAACAGGCACAACGGCACATCTAGTAGAGCGGAAAAGTGTGCGTCTGTAATTCAGTTATTGTAGTTGATTTTGAAGTTGGCTTTCCTATCGCATTTGCGGCATATTACCATCATACTGAGCATTGTTTTCCTGACCACACACACCAAATAAGCAGATCGATGACTCGAATTACTCGAAGACATATTTAGCCACTTATCTGTGCGTGAGGAAGATTAATTTAAATGGCCATTATGAATACAGTGGAACCTTGACTTTTAAGCGTTCCAATTTATGTATTTCTAGACACGACATCTTTTGGCAGACTTATTTTGCTTTTACTTGCAAGTCAAAACTTGACTAAACATAATTGAATTAAACATACGTAAGACTAAAAGAATTACACAACACCGTCTTAGCAATGGTGTCCTGCTGTGGATTTTTGTAACCACTAATAGCAACACACGTAGCAGAAAATATCGATTTGTAACATTTTTTCAAGGAATGAGGTGGTGAACTCACTGAAGCATTAGCAGCAGTAACAGTGCCTCCCTTCTTGAAGACAGTAGGTAGTTTCGCCATTTGTTCCATTGTGGTCTGAGGACGAGGGTGTTCATCCTGAGCCATGGACACTTTGCCTTTCTTGGCTTTCACATCAATAGGAGCGATTTCTGCACTGTAGTGGCCGGCCTCGTGAGCTGAGGAAAAGAATAAAATGTTTCAAAATAAATTGTGTGCTTCATACAAAATCATTTGGGGTGTCATGGAAAATGGAGGGTAAAAAAAAAAAAAAAAAGGAAAAACGTTTTTGGATTTCTTCCACAGAAAATATACTTCAAAAAATAACTCCTCAGTCACGACAAATAAATTTGAACACGGAAAAAAGCACAATGTAAATAGAAGGTGTGTCTAAAATTATGCAAATTAAAAATAATCAGCGTTACCTGAATTTAAATTCTATTTAAATACAAAGCAAACATTGTGAGTGAAGTGTCAGCCAAGACTTCTCTGACCTGCTTTCCATCTTTGCTGCGTCTTGTACGCGTAGTTATCGCAGTCCTCTCGGGTGATTTTGTACTTCTCTGCCAGGTTTTCTGCTGTGATGCCCATTGGGATTTTTACGTGTAAATCAGTCAACCCCGCCCACAAGGTGTCCTCTAGCTTTCAATCAAAACATAGGGCGGCTTTATTTAAAAAAAGAAAAAAAAACAGTATGGGATGGGTTGATCGAAGCATAACTCCAACCTTGAGATCGAATCCAAACTTTGTCCCGAATCGGATATCGCGTACGGCGTACGGAGCCTGGCTCATGCTCTCCGAACCACCACACAATACCACATTAGAGTCCTTCACACATATCTCCTGAGAAACACATAACACCCCAATGTCTTTTTTTGTCCTAACTGAACAAATCCATGCACCTGAAATTCATATTATGAACAACATACATAATATGTACATAGGCTGAGTTCATTAAAAAAAAAGATGGATCGATTTGAAAAGATTGTTTTTCAAATCATTAAACCATAAATCAATCTCTTACCCATGTAAAAATGTTACAAGACCTGTGTGCGCTTTTCCAAGGTAACACCTTATCCGTCCACAAAGTGACACAGATCTCTAATATATGCCCATCTGGTGAGCTTTTTTGTTTTTCTTACTATTTCGTGGTAATTTACATCTGATAAGACCAGTCCTTCTCAAATAGTGGGAATGACCTCAGGGAAAAGGCTTTGTTTTTGCAGTGTGAAGCGCAATAGCAATAAAATAAGGTTTGGCTACCTTTATTTTTATTTCAAGCACGTTGATGCACTTGTTTTTCTGTTTTAGACTGACCTGTATAAATGGTGAAAAAAGTAGTTAACTGTTGGTGAAAGTTGATTTATATTGCTTTTTTCTTTTGCTAAATATTAAAAAGAATACAGTTTAGGTATTATACAATTTTATTGATAATAATCTTATTTGGAGGAAGCTCGGTGGGGCAGTGGATAGCACGTCTGCCTCACAGTTCAAATCCACCTCGTTCCGGCCTTCCTGTTTGGAGTTTGCATGTTCTCCCCGAGCCCACGCGGGTTCTCTCCAGGCACTTCGGCTTTCTCCCACACTCCAAAAACATGCATAGTAAGTGTATTGGACGTACTAAATTGTCCTTAGCTGTGATTTGGCCCGTGAACGATCATATTGTAGTTCAATAAATTATTAGAAGAAGTTTGCTAATTGACAGCTAGTATGAGGTTAATACAAATTACCAGTAGCTGACATTTACAGTACATGTATTACTTAATACATTTGCATTGTTGGGTGCTAAGTCTGAAACTAGCTAAGCTAAAGAGAGTGAGGTTTTGTTAGTTTAAAATCTTATAAAAATTTGCATAGCTCACGGAAAGTGATTCATTTCAATTATTAAATGCATAAAAATACATTGTGGTGATGCAACACGGCAAATATTTTGTGTTGGCCGACCAAATCATTATGTATTGATTATACTGTGCTCGAGGAAAGACGCTGAGTAATTTGAGGGTATACAGAATGACCAATCAAACAGGTTGACGGTGATTACATGTTTTCTAGAGTGTGTATCCTTGTTGTTTTTTTCCTTTGATGAGAACAAAACCTCAAGTGGTTCATTGGCCAAAACCCAGGACAAAGAAAGGGTAGAAGGACTGGTGCAGATAGCCATGGCATCTGACATGATGAAGTTGAACTTCAAATTTATTTGTCTCATTGGAAAAGTACGAATACAAAAACCTACTTGGGTGATTGTTCTAAGAATGTCTCCACGTCAAAGTAAAACAACGCGTATTCATTTTTGTAAAGACACCTTTTGCATTCGTGTAGATGTGCCAAATGACGGATAGAAGGATATAAAAACACTGTTGTCGCTCACTTCAGTCAAACGTGTGCGCACTTCGGGTCGGTCTCACCTGAGCCCCACTGATGATGGACTGGAAACCCGATCCACACAACCTATTGACGGTGAGAGCGGGCACTGGGATGGGAACTCCGCACCTCAGACCAACATGGCGTGCGATGTAGGGGGCATCTGCTGAGCTCTAGAAAGTATTGAAACAAACACATCTGCAATGTTTGCATAAGTCAATGTAGTTATAATGTGGAGAGGTGAAAAACCTGCATGACATTCCCCATGATGACGCTGTCAATGAGCTCGGGTGCCACGCCCCCTGCCGCCAGGGCCGCCTTGGCTGCATGCTCAGCCAGGTCTGTTGCACTGTGATCCTTCAGGACTCCACCATAGGTGCCGAATGGAGTGCGCTTGGCGGCTACAATGAATACACCTGGGCAAAAATCAGTAGCGATGGTAAAATTTCAACAGCCACTGCTTTTCAGTCCAAAGCACAGTTGACCATGAGTTCAAATGAATCAAAGTTTTGAGTTGGTTGCTTACTATTTAATTAACAACTTCAGAAACTTCTACCAAAAGCAATGTGACATAAGTAAACACAATATATATATATATATATATATATATATATATATATATATATATATATATATATATATATATATATATATGTACACACACACACCACGATGTGGTAATGTGCTAATGGTGGCAACGAGGAACAGTCACTCAGGACGTTTTTAAGGTGACGTTTAATAATAACTGACGTTGAATTTTTGTTGTTTGGTGTATTATAGCGTGTAGAATATTAGGTTTAATTCATTTATTGAGGTGAAAGTAGCTATCTTTCAACACTGCGAAATTGTCCACAAACATACCCAATTTTTGCAGTAAAAGATGACCACACAACTCGTCGCACAAAACCAATGACTAGTTGCATGTCCTTTCAGAAACACCAAGCATTGATACCATTTTTTAAGCATACTTACCTCTGAGCAGTGACATGATGACGAATCAACAAATCAAACTAGAAGGATACAAATTTTGTCTAAGGTATTCTCGTGGAAGTTTTAAATCATTTACACTTAGTCCTCAGAAGCACCAATACGTGCGACCTTTCCCCTACAAAACCAGACAACGTTCCAGACACAGATATAAACGTAATAGAGTAAAACGTACCAGGCAGCGCGCTGCAGTCGTCCGGCTACACGAAAACGTTGATTTAAAAGGCATTGCATATACCGTACTGTACATTTACTCGCGACGGATTTCCACGTGGTTTACTTTATTGTAAAAGTCAAAATATGGACTAACTTAATACTGAGTGTGCTAATTAAAAAATAAGGTTGAAAGTTTCGACAAAGGCATGATATCATGCATTTTCTACACATTAAGTTCAGATTCCAACATACAAACGCAGATAGTCATATGTATCAATAAAATATCTACACACTAGTACTTTTAGTAGCTTGCGATTTTTACTGTATTGTACTCCACATCTATGGAATGTATGGATAACCTGCACCCTGTAGCTTATCCTCGCTACGGCTGTATTGACGCAGCTCAAAGAGGTGAATCGTATCTATCTGTTCAGATCTGTGTTTTTTCTTCTTCGCCGTCGTTGTAGTCAAACGCGTTACAAAATGTATTAGTGGATTACTGCCATCTATTGGTCTTCAATGGTTTCCACTTATTGGCAGCCGCGAGGACACGTGCTACAATAACTGTAACACAGTACGTATACAAAAAATACTGAGGAAGTTCATGACATTCTTCTTCTAAATATATATATATAAAGCCACATGAAAGAAGGAAATGTTTATTGGTGTTTTCACAATCATCATCATCATTTTTCCGCAAAATGCTTAACTATCTGTTTCAATCCTAGTCTGTTCAATCTATGTTCATCTGGTTCGGCCCCACGGCCAAAGGTACGCTTTGAAACCCCTGCAGTAGTCTGTTCAATAAGCACAGGAGCAACACTTGAACCTTTGCCCTTCACTTTTTTTCTCCCATGCTAATTTTAGGAAGGAAGTTCCGCTCAAGCCTGCCTACCGGAGCGCTCCTGCACCTGTAATTTTCAGAGTATCTTACAGACAAAATATTCTGCAGAATGTCTTGCTACGCATATTTTATCATACATGTATTCGTTTTTCACCCACATGCTCACACATAGGACAAGTACACTAGATTCCAGCCATAGTTTTTCCCCTGATGCATTTTTGCCTCTTTTAGGGCTGGAACCTTCATGTAGTTAGGGACCTCTGTATCAAATAAATGAGAGGGGGTTCGGAGAGGCTGTCAGAACGCAGTAGAATTGACCTTGGCCATTTCCTCTTTGCTCCCCTCATGCATAAGCTGAAAAGATTGCCTTTTCTCCTTTTTTGTGAACAGTTTCTTACAAATGTCTGACAAATGAACCCGACAATCAGTGATGACAAAATCAGAGGTCATCTGCATGCAACTAGTATGAGATGCCTTCACATTTAAAGCATGAATAGCAAATAAAATGGGCCCCTAATACTGATCTTGAGAAACAGAGCAGAACGGGGGACACACTGATTTACAGGAGCCAACAATCACTGAATCAAAAAGATGTTTGCTGATTAGGCAGTTAAGATGTATTTTCACAGGTGTTGATGTCGGCACATACTGTATGGCTCAACTAAATGGTTGCTCTTCTGTGTGTGATCTCTTGTGTATAACCATGTTAACTTTTTGTGTGAATCTTTTACCACACTCAGAGCAACCAAAGGGTTTCTCACCTGTGTGCGTCCTCATGTGTTTTACCATGGTTGCTTTAACAGAGAATGTTTTACCACAAGTTAAACAACGAAAGGGTTTTTCCCCCGTGTGTGTTCTCATGTGTATATCCAGATTGACCTTTCGAGAGAATGCTGTGTCACAAACTGAGCAACTGAAGGGTTTTTCTCCTGTGTGTGTTTTCATGTGTGATGCCATATGATGCCTTTGAGAGAAGTTTTTACCACAAGTTGAACAACTGAACGGTTTCTCTCCAGTGTGCGTTCTCAAGTGTGAGACCAAACGATGCCTTTCCGAAAACGTTTTACCACAGGTTGAACAAAGAAAAGATTTTTCCCCTGTGTGTGTCCTCATGTGTTTGACTATGTTAAGCTTAAGAGCGAATTTTTTACCACACAATGAACAATGAAAAGGCTTCTCTCCAGTGTGCGTCCTTATGTGTGATTGCAACGTTTTCTTCTGTGAGAATGTTTTCCCACAAAATGTGCAACGAAAGGGGGTTTCACCTGTGTGTTTTTTCATGTGTGATTTCATATATTCCTTCAGTGAGAATGCCTTACCACAAGTTGGGCAATTATAGGGTTTTTCCTCTGTATGTGTTCTCATGTGTCTTACCATGAGCCTATTTTGAGCAAATCTTTTACCGCAAATTGAGCATCTGAAATGTTCTTCAGGTGTGTGACATCTCCTGTGTGTTCGAGTAGGTTTTTTGTTAAGAGTTTTCCCCTTATCTGCCCATTTAGACTGCTTCTTTTTCCTTTCACATTCTGTGTTGCCCCCCAAAGGTCTTCCTATGTCATATCTGTCTGAGAGTGAAGATAAGAGGTTCTCTAACAGTGGTCTTCCAGAGTGGTCTTCATTTGGGCTGTGACGATGAAGCTGTGACCACTCGGCTGGCTTGTCCTCATTGTCATCACTCTTCACAGAGAGAACATTTAGTGGCACCTTACTAACATCCGTCTCCTCCTCTTCCTCAACGTGCGGGTGGTCTAAAGCTTCCTTTTTAATATGGAGCCGATGTGGATCCTCTTCTTCTCCCACTTCATCTTCATTCTTCATAGAAACACCATTTAGTGGCAGCTGGCTGACATCAGCCTGCTCTTCTTCCTTAATGTGGTGGGGCTGTAAATCGTCCTGCTCCAAACGGAAGCTCCCCAACTGTGACTGAGGCAAAAGTTCAACCTGACGACCACTTGGCTGCTGGATGTCTGCGGGACCCGAGTAAAACAAACAAGTGTTTAGCTCACGTGTGTCAAATATATGATATGCTTAATATGTGATATAACTTAAAGTTGTGTTTCTCAAATGGACTGGAAGATTATCTTTGAAGACATAGTCACAGTAGCAAGTTTTCTTCCATAAAACACAATATATCCTCTATTGTACTTACATCATTGTTCATTGCCTATCCTGGAGGGCTCAGAATCTCACCTATAAATGTCTTTATTGCAAAATCAGTCGTGTCAAAAACGGATAGATGTATTTGGCGTCACCAAGCCATTTATTGATGTAAGTTTAACCAATTATATTTTTTTTTTTTAATTCCCAAACACTATACTATGCGCTATGAAATATCAGTGGTCGATCGTGTTAATTTTCTCATTTAAAAAGAGTTGTATTCTTAAAAAATAAATTGGTACGATGCGCGAGTTGACTAATAACCAGTGAATTTCTCATCACGTGCATTGAGGGTAAATTCATTCAAGAGTGGAGGGGATCTGCATAAATTAAAGATGTGATCAGACCTTGGACGTGTGGCACTGTTCGAGCAGCATCCAGACGTCGTTGTCGCTCGTTGTCCTTTCTTGCCTTACGAAGTTGCTTTGCGTAAGACGCCATGCCTAAAAAATAGTTGATATACTCGGCAATCGTAGTCTATCTCACAACCCTTTCGTTTAAGTAAAATTTATTTATTGTTTTCCTCATTTCAGTTTACAAAGCGGTTCTCTTGATTTCCTTTTCTTGGCCAATGGCATCTAGCGTTGAAGTTTCACTACTGCCATCTACTGCCCTGGAGGTCGCTCAGGATAGCTGGCACGGATTAGTGAGGATTCACATGATCATTGGTCCGTGTCCACACAAACCCGAAACAGCCTTTTCAATTAAATTCAACATTGAGTGCATTTATTTCTCTTGGACATATGTATTAAATTGTCATTAAATGTGATTGAGTGCGTGAATGGTTGTTCAAAAGCCTACGACCCTTGTGAGGATAAGCGGCTTCGGAAAACGGATGGGCGAATGGATGGATTTATTTCAGTGTTTCTAAGGGTGCGTGTGCGTGTAAAATTGTTAAGAAGAAAGAAAAACGCTAAAAAGAGTCCACAATAAATTACTTTGTAAACCTGGGCATTTTCCTATCGCAATACACTTCCGTATGGTCTTGTTGCTGAAAAAAGGACTCTTAGTTATTATTATTATTATTATTATTATTATTATTATTATTATTATTATTATCATCATCATCATCACTGTTAGCTAGTTCATCTGTTACCTACTCATTTTTATTGCCAGAAATTAGCTAGAATTATTCCATCCATTCATTTTCTAAAGCCGCTTATTCTGACTATGGCTACTGACAAAATGTATGAATCTACGTATATCTATACCTACAATGTATTCGTTTGTTTATTTATATAACAAATAAAAAGACTTTCGAAGCTTGGTTACAACGCTTTCGCCAATAAGCTCAAAGCCCCTGCACAGCGGTTGAGCAAATTCAAAACTGTCCAATCAGAGAAGACCAGAGCGGGGCATGTCAGTGACCGGGTTGTTTAAAAACGTATACGCATTTTGTTGAGTTAAGTTGAGTTTAACTTTCGAATTTTCTAGAAGAGGAGGTTTACCCTTAATTCCAAAGGGTTTCTGGAAATAATTTAAAGAATATGGACGAAGAGGATCCCGCCTCCGTTTGGAGCAGAAAAGGTCTGGAACTTGTGTTTGGTTCAACTGACGTCGTTGTTTGCATCCTGGTGGCTGCTATGCTAACTATGCTATCGCGGAAAAGAATACAGTACTGCTAAAACAAATGCAACCCTATATCTATATATATATATATATTTATATATATATGCTACCACTCTTTAATTAAATTCCACCATTGGATTTGGCACTTAAATTAACTACCCTTTTGACCTCTCTTTGGGGGAGAACACGCCACAAACCAGCGGTTTTTGCTTAATTGTATTTGTATCATTTACCAACTTAAGTAAAGAAGTCATTTACCATCCAGGTTGGAGGATGGCTTATTAGGCAAATAGATGGGTACTTTATTTACATCGTATGGATGGAAGGCGATTCACTTTGAAAGTGATGTTAAGTACGGCGAGTATAACATGGGAGGCACAATTACAAGTATGACACCGTGGTAACCGATAATATATATAATAACGGATGAATAACCAACCACACGCAACCCGCCTCTCTAACAAGGCGGAAGGAACAAGAACGTTAATATAAAATAGCGAAAACTCAAAAGGAGCATTGTTATGTAACAAACATGCATGCAACGCTGTAACACCACACATTGTAACTACTTGACGGATTGACTGTGTGTATGAAATCTGACAGACAACCACAGACACTAAACTGTTTAAAAATATATGTAAGTAACACCCACTGCGTTTCACATTTTTTTAAAGTTAATCTTCAAAATGTTATGCCACAACCAAAAGTGTCTCTGAATTTAAAAAAAGGAACCCCCACTGCCAAGAAGGGTATGAGAGTTAATTGAGGGCCGTTTATTAATATGTCGTGGCAAATAATAAACTAAACAACTATTGATTTAACAATTAACACCACCAGCTATTTCCAATTTGTGTGACAGAAAACTGATTGCATCATACTTGTGTCAGTTAATTGACATTTTTGAGCTTCCTGTTAAAATTCGCAGAGATAAAAATGATTGTAAATTTGGATGTCACTGACATTTGTTTTATTTTGTCAGAACTGCGCAAGAAGAAGTTTATGGAATACCTGACAAATAAAGGGAAGCACAACTACAGGTAAGCTGTTATGCTTTTATGTTGAAAGTAGTTTCAATAGGAACAGTTTTCATTTGTGGACAAAAATAGATACATCGCCCCCTGCTCTTGTTGACATGAATAAAATGTTCTTCACAGCATTAACATCAATGAGCGTCCAGGGGTAAAGCCTGAGACTGAGCGACCTCCTGCACCAAAGGTCTGTGTCTATGGTGTTTCCTATTAGGTGTTAGCAAAGTTATGTTGTTGTTTTAGATGCAGCACACGATTGGCGTTTTTCTATTAGCCACACTTTACACTGAAACGGTCTTGCTTGGCTGTGGATGTTTTTGTTTCTATTTTACTTTTACGAGTAAAAAAAAGTTAGCCTAGAATGGCTCTTCAGAACCATCTTGGAGGTAGTTGTGAAATGCTGACCGTCTAGGGTCAAGAGGGGTCGTGTTGTCACTGTCATCAGATTGGCTGACAGCGACCAGCGCAGAACTTCGTGGCACATTCCCATTTCCTGGTTTTAGGCAAGCGAGATACAGCCGACCCCTGGCAGTTGCAGTTCAAGAAGGTGCTTGAAGTGGTAAAGCTTTGCAGTCAGTTGGTTTCCACATGGTTCAAAGCTTCATTTGCTCTTTGGCACCGTCAATCGGCCCAGAAACCCAAAAAGTCAACGGTGTCGAGAATCCTAGTTGTTTAAGAAAAAGACATAAACGTGGTTGTGGTACTATATGAACGAAATACAGCAAATGCTATAAGGATTATTTGTTTTTCGTTTTTATTTAAAAATAATAGCTTTTTCACTGTGTTGGCTTTAAACTGTTTCTTTTTGAAAAGTATTTCACCACCTTTAAAATACATTATCACACAGCTGGGGAGAAGAGAAATGCAACTGCCAGTTAATATTAATTTGGAGTTGTGTTTTTCTGTGTAGATCAGTACACTAATGGATTGTTCATTCAGTCAATATTTGGTTCAGATAGTTACTTTTGGACATCCACAATTGCATCAGCTGTTGTCACATTTATTTTAAGGTTTTTTCTTTTTTTAATATTACCTTATTAGAAGCAATCAAATAAAAATGTTCCCAAACGGATTAAATTCACCTTTTTATTCCATTGCGACAAATGGCAATTCTTGAACAATTATTACATTTGCACACATAAGTGTAACAGAAGCCAACATTTGCAAAATGTGAGATGACAGGCGATCCTGTCCTGAATCCAATCGCTGTAGCGTTTTGCGGAACTACCGGATCACTTACTGAAGCAGTCATGTGGTGCAGCAGGGCAAGTGTGGCTTTACATATCAACATTCCCAGATCTAGATAGTAGAGAGATCTTGATAGAACACGAGTGCACACGCCCGTTTAATCCCTTGACACAAGCCTTGAAGCCTTGGCACATTTCTTCCCATCTCTACAAAATTAGTGTTGGACAACAAACAGCAGTGAACCCTTATCATGATTTTTTTTGCCATTTGCCATGTTTTGTTTCATGATTGTTCTATTCTGTGTTCCATATTTATAGTGCTGTAGATAAAGTTTAATTTGAATACCATAGAGAGCAAAAACAGGCTGCCAACGCTGTAATTTAAGGCAGAAATGATTCATCCAATGAATGCTTTTTTTTTTTTGTATTGCAGCTCATCAAGGGCAAAGAAAATAAAGCTCCTGTCACAGGTTGCCATCATGCAGCCAAAAAAGTTCAACCCTTAGCTCCAGCTGCCAAAAAAATTCAACCCTTAGCTCCAGCTGCCAAAAAAGTTCAACCCTTGGCTCCAGCCAAAAACCGAAAGCCTCCCAGAAAGACCTTTCTCATTGTGAACCAAGAGAATGTACAGCCTGAAAGCAGTCAGCCAATACCCTCAGTACTCTGTAAAAAGCCAACACTTACGGGAACTAACACAATTTCCACTCTGAAGACAACCAGTCTTCCCCAAAAAACAGCAAACGTCAGGATACAGCCCACAGGAAAAGTGTCTTTGAACTTTTCAATGGCGAAAAAGTCAAATTGTACTTTTAGACCGCCATCAAATCCAACCGCTTCTTCTTCAGTAAAGACATATACAGCCCGACTGAGTCTGGGGCCCATGGTCAAGACCAGGACGGGGCTAATCCCTGCCGTAATCCAACCGAGGGTCGCTCGGCTTGTCCCAGTGGCGAACGCTGGAATTGTTCCTTCGAGACCCGCCATCCCATCCTCCAAGGCTCCAGTGAGGAAAATCCCACTTCATCAGAGACCAACTGTCCCTCGAGAGCCGAAATCCATCGCTGTTAAAGAGCCGCCTTGTAAAAGCAAACCTAAACCAAGGGTAATTCCTTTGTCGCACACACTACCGTCTGCTAGGCTACCTGACAAAGTGGCCAGTCAGCCGGCGAAGCACATGTCTCAACCTAAAAGCTGCCCGATGGCACAGAAATCTGGGGTAGGCGGACGCACAACTCAGACCGCGGCGAGCAAGAAACCCGCGGCTGCCAAAGCTAAGATGGCTGATGCCGCTCCAAAAGCAGTGAGCGCATTGGTGGCGAAAAAGAAGGCATCGCAAACCGCAGTCACTCGTGTTAGTCAGCCCAGGTTGGAGACCCAAGCGACAAAGTCTCAGACTGTGGGGAAGAAGATGGCTGCTGAGCAAGCGGAGAGAATGTAAGTATGGTCAAACTTTCCCGCCAAATAGGGATGGGTCAATATTAGTCCGTCGGTATGTTTACTGATAAAAATATTGCACTTTTAAAACTAAAGCTCCCAAAATGCTTTTCTGAACTGCTGATATTTGGATGACAAAGATTTTTCTTTTGGCATATTAAAAATATGTAAAATATTTTGTACTTTAATAAACGTGGCAAAATAACCATTATTACTGGTTGGAGTGGGAGTCCTTGACTGTTTTATGATTCAATTCATATTTTGGGGTCTACAATTCAAGTAGAATAAATCTTTGGTAATGATTTTTACTTCAATCGAAAGATGTGCAAATTATGAACATGTTCCAATCTAGTCTACTTTGCAAGACAGAATGACAAATTGAGACGGAGCGGGGATTTTTTTCACCATTTACCTATTTTGAATTGTAAGGAAAGTGTATTCATTTTATTTATTATTGTTTTTGATAATTGATTGTAATTGTTTCGAAAGAATGCTTTTATTGCGATTGTATCGCCGGGATACTATGAAACGTTGAGTGCTGTTCCTATTGGTGATTTTAAAGACCCTGTTTAATTTAAAGTCATCAATTGTTTTTGAAATTCAGGGTCTCAACAGTAACTATTCAGAGATTTCTGCAGCTTACCTAGAAACCAGAATGCAACATTTAGAAACATCTGCTTTACTTTGGAAAACATTGATAAACATTTCGGTATATACGGACTGATTGTGTAACCAAAAAAATACATTTGATTGTTTTTTATGAACTGTCAATTTAACATGATGCTTTGTTTTGAATGACGAGATTAAAATTTAAACGCGTTGAAAAATTGTAACATGGAATAATTGCAAAAATAATTGACAGATTAATCAATTTCTTAAAATGATAATTAGTTTCACCCCATTGTGGGGTGAATGGAGGAAATGAAGGGAGGCAATTAATTTCAACTGCGGCCCAAAAAATTGAATTAATTAAAATAATTTAATTCTTTAGATTCTTTTTAAATGTCGTTTCTCTATGTTTTCACGAGTACACGTTTATAGACTTCGAATTTTACTACTGAAAAACATGTTACAATGTTTTGTTGTAGTTTTATTTGTCAGGCTATAAATGACCATTTCCATTCATTGACATTGCAGAACAAAGTTTTTAAATCATGAACATTGTCAAGCGAACAAATGAAATTCATGTATTTTGTTTCATCTATATGGTTTAAGCATTGTACATGATTTATATTACAATAAAATCTGTAAAAAAAAAACTAGTAAAATGAAAACTATAAACTTCATATTAGCCCAAAAGACATAAAAGACACAGTATGTTGCAAACAAAAAAAAAAAATCTGTGATAGTGTTACCCCTGTGATAGTGTCACATGGGATTCAACTGTTGCAGCCTCTTGGGTTGAGACCTGGTCGTTAACGCTACCCTCCTTTATTGGCTCAAAATTATTGAATTGCTTTTATTGGTCCTGTGAATTTCAGAGCCAAGTTTCAACAAATGTTGTTCTTTGCTGCTCCCTTGGGACATCTTTATGACAATGCACTTGATTTAAGCGAGATGAGGAGCTTTAGCTTAGTGCGCTGTTGCTATCTTGTGACATCTATTGGCAACTTTAAACCTTTTCAGTAAAAGCGCTATGTCAGTGCACTCATTTTCCAATTTGGGGGCAAAGGGGGTTTCAGTTAGAGGCACAATTTCGCTGTTTGGGACAGGGCTTTTACTGTGCCTGCAATACAGCATGGACATACTACAACTCAGTGTTGCACAACACGCATATTCCCGCAACCATCCAAGAAGGGAATACTGAAGTAAAATGAGAGTGATTATGGACAGCTGGACCAAACACGTAATCTGATTCAAATCGGAAAGAATTGGCAGTCTTTTGCAGAAAACAGGATGTTGACTGCAATTTTTTTACTGGAAACTTGTGACGTGTGTTCAGGAAAAAACTGCAGGAATGGCGAGAAGCAAAAGGAATTTCCTACAAGCGTCCGCCTATGCAAGTGAAGCTTGCGGTTAGAGGAAGCGGCGCGCCGCGACCCGTTGGGACCACGATGAAGGCGCAAGAAGATGCTCGTTTGTTCATCCGTGATGTAAACAAGTCTCTGGCTGACTGCATAAAGCTGCTCACCGAGGTACATGCAGTTCGTGGATTATTGGCTCTTATGAGGGCCTCTTCGTTGTGCTTATTCTTTGGCCAAATCAATAAACAAGTTTTCAACCATGAGACAAAAAAATATTCTCAAGAGAACTTGCTTTAAAGGACACTGGAATTCTGACACTTTGGATTAAATGGGGGATTTCTTGGTACATCAAAGATAAATTATGCCTGTAGATACATTTTGAAAACTCAGACCTAAAATATGATTTCACTCATCAATATAAAATGGGATTGATATTTCTACCATAAACTTTATTTTCTTATTTTTTTTGTTTTCTGGCAGATATCTATTTTAGTGGTCAAGGAGGTCTTTAACCGATCAACTCCAATTAAACTTTCATGACATGTTTGATCAAGTTTAGGACTGAAAAGTATTCAGTTGTTTTGGGTTTTTTTTAAATCAGATACGACAGACCTCACTGTATTGAAATATTAACATACAATATTAACAAATATCAACTTGATAAAGGATGCTCAGTTTTCGACTCCAACAGGGTTGCCCAGCGTCGAAGGTGAAGGCAGTCCTCTCACGGCTGCCGCCAGTGTCCCGGAAATTTGCCAAATTCTGGATCTGTAAGGCCTATCTGATGGAGCAAGAGGGCAACCTGGATGTCCTGCCCATGTTTGAGGAGGCCGTACGTGTCGTGTTGGAGGTGGGAGCTACCTCTTAGCTAATTTGTGTGTGTAGGTGGGTCTGGGTCTTAAAAAAAATATTCAAAGCTCTCTCCGTTTATCCCCTGTAGCCCGTGGATGAACTGCGCATGGTGGTGTTTGACATTCTGAAGAAGAAGGACAATAAAGGTAGTTGTTTAACAATGTAGCTGCAGGATTTTATTCCTATTAATGTTATTTCATTTTATTTCTCAATGTATTGCCCTCACATGGAGTAAAGGTCAGCCAAAGTTTTTCACAATTTCCAACTTTTAATTGAGAGTTGAAAGAACAGTAAAAAGACACACACTCAATCAGGTCATTGACAAAATGATCACCATTGCCTTGATCAATATTGTAATTACAATTATTAATCACGTTAGCAAAAATATTATTATTACACTGCTTTTCAAACACATGTAAAAAATGTTCCACTGCCTCAACGAACGTCTCCCATACCAGTCTTTGCTTCGGCGACCTCCAAAGCCGCACTCCATTCGGCCAGTCAGTACCTGTCAGTTGCTTCCAGAGTCCCAATAGGATCCCGATAGGATTCCTTCTTCGGTGTGACAGCATCTGACCTCCATCTTCCCCCACCATCTGAGCTGTGCTAATACACCACCAGGCGGCGATCAGTCTACAGCTCCACCCCTCTCTTCACCCAAAACTTGCAGTGAAAAATCCGATGATATGACAACATAGTTGATTATCAATCTGTGAGGTGCCGAAATGAGTTTCCACCGCAGGATGTCCGGTAAAAGCGGTAAAAAATGGATGGATGGGTCTAAACGTTTTCAAGGGAAAAAAAAAAAATTTATCAGCCATCCATCCATTATCTGTAGCTGCTAACCCTCACTAGGGTCGCTGGCTTGCTGGTGCATATCCCAGCAGTCTTCGGGCGGTAGGCGGGGGACACCCTGGACTGGTTGCCAGCCAATTGCAGGGTATACAGAGACAAACAACCATTCACGCACCCAATCACACTTAAGGACAGCTATATTTGAACTTCGGACACTCAACTGTGAGGTGGCCTTTTTTAGAAGCCACACATCATTGACATCTCTGAGCACACATTAAACATTCTTTTATTTAAATTCTTTTATTTATTTATTTAACATTTTATTTATTTATTTTTTAAAAAGCATGTAACATTATTTTAATTGAAACGTAAAAAACGTAAAAAAATAAATACAAAACAAAACTCGAAACCTCAAAATCCCCATTTGAAATAAACGCAACATGAGATAGTACTTCTTGTTATTATGGATGCTCCGATATTATTGCACTTCTCAGGAACACATACAAGAGCTTACTGTGGACAACTTGAACAGGAGAGCTTTCTTTGTCTGTTGTTTGTCCTCCTCAACTACTTCTTCTGCCACACATGTGGCTCCTCCACACTCTCTCTCTCACGCGACCAATCTCTCTCTCCATTTACCCCGTACACCCAACACTATTGTAACATTTAATGTCGTGTTTTTGAAGCGATTGCAATGTTTTATATGTAAAACACAATTCATATAACAAAAATCATGATGCAAAAGCCACTCCAGAGCGGATTGATATTAAAAAAAAAAAGATATTGGAAATCTGGATATATTGGAAAATGAATGTTGTATTGCAATATGCGTATTGTGTCACTTTGTACTGCAATATATCGATATTATCACCCAGCTCCACCAGTGTTTCATGTGCAGCTTCGATATCCAGGATCTGCACCCCTGATAAACAAACATGTTCCTAAATGAACCAGAAGCCAGTTATTCTGGGCGCCAATTCAACTGTAATGACTAAAAGTTTCAATGGTTCATGGGGCTTCATCTCACCATCACTACCAGAATAGCGTATGTAAAACATACTGTATATTACCGTAAAATAAATACTTTTTGTCCACCAAAGAATCATTTTTTTTCAGCTGAGCAGAATGGAGTAGTATAGTAATAATTGTAGTTAAGTAAAATAAAATGATGAATAACATTGGCGCTGACACTAGCTTTCCACAATTTCGTGCCGTTGTGCTGGACGCTGTAGTATTATTCTCTGCAGTCTTCACTTTTTTGCCTTTTGCCCTCATTGTTTACCTCCGAGAATTAATCTTAGCTGTTTTGTTTTTTGGCAGCTTGCGAGGCAGAAGAGACGGAAGCGGACCGCACTCCGAAAAAATGCAAACAAACCGAGAAATGCAAGGAGGGGGATCCAATGATGACACCCCCTGCTCGGATTCTCATCTCTGGTGATTCGGGACCTTCATCCACTGTAAAGTACAAGATAACAGCTACTCCAGGGTGGGTACCGCTATTGTAGTCAAACTGCAGAAATGGATGGATGGATGGATGGAATGATACAGTGGAGGAAATGGCCAGAGCTATCTTACCCTGTGTAAATAACTTCAAGTGTCTCTACCGAATAATTGTTCACAATTATGTGAAGAACTGTATTAACTGCCTTAATAGAGCAAAACATTTTGCTCGAACGTCGAAGCAAAAAATTTAAAAAACAAAATCATAATTTCATCATATCATTTTCAGATCAAAGTCATGATTTTGGGTATTTGTCAAAGCTGCTCCCCACAAAGTGTTTGCACAAAATAAAAATAAAAATCCCTCAAGTGCAATTCAAAAACCTCCAAGAAAGAACATGCACAAACTCGAAATTGGAAATGAATTGGTCACAGTTTACATCAGCCATGATGAGGCGCTTATAATTTTTACACCAATGAAAAAGCAGATGAATATTAACGTAAAAATGTGAATTGAGTGAAAGGAGAGAGAAGAGCACCTCATCAGAAATACTTAGTTATAATGTTTTTCTCTTAAGTTTCTGTTGAAATATAGGGTTCCCAAAAAGTTGGTATATTATTATTCGGACGAGTGCAGGCACGCTGCACACTAAAAACATTTTGCGGAAATCACAAAATGAGGTCACCTCATTACACTTGCCTCCCTATCCCTAAAATCTAAAGTACGAACAATTTTGTATTATGTCAGTCATTCTCAAATAGTCGGGCAGGATGCGATAACAGGGGGTGGCGCGTATGACCCAGGGGGGCAGGCTTTGCATTTGGTTTTGCTGTGTGAATCCAGATCGACAGCTCCATGTGGTGCAGTGGCGTTCTCAGTGTGTGGGAGTTAACTTTTGAAGCTGCAGTCTACAACTCCCCCCCAAATCAGTGCAGTTTTATATAGGTTTCTTGAGATTAAAACATTTAAGATATTGGTGCTCTGTGTTAATTATCCAGACTAATTTACATTTTTTTAATTATTTTATTTATTTATTTTGTTTGTTTTTTCAATATCAAATGGTTCAGCTGGTCAAAAATAAACAAACCCTGTAAAAAGTTGTTAAAAATGTTAACATTTGTTGAAGGTTGATTTCTATTTTTTTTTTCATTTATTTATGTTAAAAAGGATGCAATTATAGGTATACCTATGCAAAGTTTTTAAGATAATAATCTTATTGATAGTCACCAACGTGAGTGGGGCACGAAATGTTTTCTCATTCCTATCTATCACTTTATTATATGTACAATAATTTATTCATTTGTTAGACATTTGTAAGAAACTGTACACAAAAAAGAGCTTTTGGCCGAGGTCAATTCTACTGCGCTCTGCCAGTCTCTCCGAACACTTTCTCTTCATTTGATACAGAGGTTCCTAACTACATGAAGGTTCCGGCCCTCAAAGTGGCAAAAGTGCATCATGGGAAAAGACTATGGCCGGAACCTAGTGTACTTGTCCTTCTATGTTTGAGCATGTGGGTGAAAAACTAACACATCTACGATCAAATATTATGCGTTGCAAGACATTCTGCAAAATATTTTGTCTGTAAGATATTTTGAAAATCACAGCTGCAGGAGCCCCAGCTGCAGGCTTGAGCGGCATTCCTCCCACCTGAGACACAACGATAACAAAAATGTTTTTCTCTACAAGCAGTACACTCATTCTTACAGCATAGCAATTCTTTGCAAGCAGTTCTTTTTTGTAGCAAATTTATAGTCACTATAATCATTCTCGCAGCAAAGCATTTGTTCATTGCAAGCATTTATATCTTGAAGCAAATGTATAATCACTACATTTACAATCATACATGTTTATATTAACTATTATTCCAACAGTACAATAAACATATATGTCCAAAATATACCATTTTTTGTTTTAAAAGATAGTTACATGTAGTATTAGATATAGTGGCATCTTTACGCACAGTATGTATGACAGCAAGTCGTAGCTACAGTAAAAGGTTCCTGGACCATGCGAGAAAAACTGTCACGCGACAGTCCTTCAGCAGTTCCTAAAACTTCAACCTCGACTACTTTTCCGCAGCGTCCCGCCCAGCCAGCAGGGAGAGCCGATACACCGAGAAGGCCACGAGGTGCGCTTCTTCACTCCCGTTCGCCGCTCAGTGCGCATAGATAATGTGGCAGGGCACTACCCCAAATCCCTTCGGGAGCACGGTCAGTGCGTGGCGTCCCACGCCGACTTATTGACCGCAGAGGAGGAAGAGGAGGCCGAGGAGAAAGGTGACATCGTTTACATCTACAGGGAGAACAAGGCGCTCAAGGACAAATGGCTCTCCGGGTGGTGAATGAGCAGTGCGCAGGAACCCCTACCCGCTGCTTTTTTTTTCTTGTTTCTTTCACAATGCACAGTTCTTTGTTTGCCCACTTTTTATCTTTTCATATCTCTCATTCATTCACATTTCCAAATAATCACTGAATACAGAACATACTTGGTGATCATTTTTCGCAATGGAAAATGTCCATTGTTTTTTTACAAAATTCCACATTTTCCATCCAACAAAAAAAGACCATATAAAGGGAACCGTTCAAATAAAAATTTTGTTTGTTTTTGTAATCTGTTTACTCCAGTTCATTCTGGATATCGTGGGACACTTTTATTTATTTTTTTAACAGAAATGTACCAAAAAAAAAAGTAATCTTTGAATTGCGTGTCGCTAGACATGAGCAAGTGACAACACCGTGAGACAGTGACCTTGAACAAGTCAATATCATTTTAACGGAAAACAGTGTGCATTAGCCATGAAAATGTTTTATGAAAAACGGTGACAGTTTGATAGCTGCGCAGAGGCAGTTCCGACGTGTTTGCAACTTTGGACGTAATGGCGCTGTTCCATCAAAACACGCAGTAAAAATAAAATTAAAAATGCAATAAAATATTGGATAAATAAAATTGAAGAGCCTGAATTTGCCCTCAAGAAAAAAAACAACAGGACGACCAAGAAGTGCTCGTACTCTCGAGTCTGTCTTACGGAGCCCACGGCTTTAATTCGTAAGTTCTTTAAATAATTAAATAATAATGAAATATTGAATATTGAAAAAAAGAAAAAAGGTTACGTTTAATTTTCTGTCGCAGATTTCAAGAATTCGCGAAAGAGGACGTCATCTACAGAACATAGTTTTTAAAAAAATGAAAGGTTAGTCATTTATTCTTAAGTGGCACGTTTTAAGATTTCATTTACTATTAATAAGATTATTTTTCCATCACTCTTGGTTTTTTATTCTTAAAATTTCTCATTTTTGGGTCAGCCCGTACTGCAGTTCATTTCAAACATCTAAGGAACTACATGTTACTTTTTTCTTCTGTTCTATGATTTTTGTTAGAAGAATTTTGTTATATGTTGCATTGTACGTTGATTAATATATATTGGTGTCAGTCCGAGCGTGAGACAGATTTTCTTTCAAAAATTAGAAAAAAAAACAAAAACAACAGAAAAGCTAAATGTTAAATATAATCACGCCCCCCAAATACGTAACACTTAACTAGTTACAGGGTTCTAGACTAACATTTGGGACCAGGGCCCCAGTTTTGTTTTTCATTTTGATGCACCAGCACAAAACATACTCATCCCCCAAACTGTTTGAATGATAAACTATTTCCTAACAGTCTAGTCATCATACGGTTTGTTACTGAAGTGCAATTTTAAAAAGGCCGGTAACTTACTGATGTATTGGCCCTTGAAATGCCCTGTATCAGTTATGACATTTGAACATACCTGTCCTTAAATTAACTCACATAAAGTTGTTGGTCGTTTTTATCATATGTGATTATTTAGCACTTCTATATCTGATGTATGTACTAAATGTCACTTTCCTAACCCATTTGATGGCACATTTTACCCATTTTTCCTTTGGAGTGGCACAATGTGGGTATGGGCTTTCCTGGTACAGTGGGCCCCCGTGTTACGAGATTAATCCGTTCCGCGGTTGGGCTAGGTTCAGGCAAGATGTTGTGATGATGCTAGAAAAAAAGGCCACATGCCGCATCATGTTTCTGATTTGGTATAGTGATGATTTATTTATGTATTTTTTGCTGTTGTGGTTCTTTTTTTTTTAATTTGCTTCTCATGCTTTATTTGAGTTTTTTTTGTACTTTCTGTCAAGTTTTTTTCTTTTGTGTTTATTTTGTATTGGCCGTTGTGTTATTTTTTCATACTTTGCTCTCTAGGGCCACATTAAATTACCTTGTTCGTCATGCGTAGCATAAAACTTTAAATAACAAGATACTTGCATGTTGCACTCCCACACAGAGCCAAATCAGGGAAGCTTTTTTTTTTTTTTTCTCTCCACAGGCTAGACTGAAGCAGGGGTTCTCAAACTTTTTGGACTCAGGGAACCCTTTTTGGAAAGCAAATTTCCCAAGAACCCCCAAACAACTATCCATCCATCCATTTTCTATAGCTGCTTATCCTCACAAGGGTCGCAGGGTTGCTGGCGTCTATTCCAGTTGGCTTCGGCCAGTAGGCGGGGGACACCCTGAACTGGGTGCCAGCCAATTGCAGGGCACACAGAAAAAGAACCGTTCATGCACCCAATCCCACCTAAGGACAAAACACCTACCATGCATGTTTTTGGAGTGTGGGAGGAAGCCGGAGAAAACCGATGCGGGCTTGGTAAGAAGTCCACACAGGAAGGCCAGAACTAGCTGAAATTGAACTCAGGTCCCTTAATTGTTCGGCGGACGTGCTATTCACTGCAACACTGAGCCACCTGCTTGCGGAAACAAAAAACATCATTTAACGTATTAAATTTGACAAGTATATCTGTTACTTTTCAGCCATACTGAAGTTTACAAAATAAAATTTGCAAATTACACACTTCCTCTTAACAAAGAGGCAATTTTCCCCAAGTAGGTTGCTGCCAAACATGTAGTGACAAAATAATCAAACTGACAAAATTTGTCTTTTTGACAAATTTAAAAATTATTACATTTTTTTTTAAATATATTAAACTGGTTGAATTGATTGGTTAACTAAGAGTTATGAATACATTCGATTTTTTTTTTTTTTTTTTTTTTTTAAATAACCAACTTAATTCAGGGACCCCCTACAGTCAGGCCACTGACCCCTGGTCCGCGGACCCCACTTTAAGAACCACTGGACTGGAGGATGTTGCATCATATGATAAAATCTCCCTTATTGACTCCTCCCAGATAAATGTGGAGGGTTTCTGCAACCTAGTTCACTCACCACTCTGCACTTAAAGATCACGTACTCTTCCGGAGGAGCAAACTAAGGTGAGTGCTTGCTTTCTTGTACATGGACAGGATTATCATAGATTTGGAGGCTTCATTGTAGTTAGAGTTCATTTTGTATTTCAAATGTAGTCAGTTTCAACTAAGTTTTCATTTTTATTCGTTCCATTTTTTTCATACAGGGAATTTGTTAAGCACAAGATGAAAAGGATTCACAATATGTATGAAACTCAAGAAAATGTAGTAACGTAGTGTACATAAAAATGGTTTTGAATTACAGCAATTAATGGCTGCTCCATTGATGGAGAAGAATTGGTGGGTTTTTTACTTTTCACAAATATAATATACATTAGAATGCCGTGTGTGTGTGTGTGTGGGGGGGGGGGGGGTGGCTTGAATGTATTATTGTAGACAGTTTTTTTACTCGAGTAACAGAATACTGTAATAGGCAAAGACTAGTCTAAAACGAAGAGCATTATTTCTATACTGACAGTGTATTTTCTTACTTTTCTAAACACAAAATGTCAATACAGCTGTGTCAATCTTTGAGCGCCATGGTCTACAAGAGCAAGTGGTGTTTTCTGAGAACACGGGATGGAAAATTAATGACTATGGAGAAGCACCCTGACCAATTCAAGCTGTGCGTCACGGACAAGCAGAACAGAATCGGCAAACGTATGTATCCAATCCACAAAATGAGTATCCAGTATTTTTGTCATTTATTGTTTCTACTCTCTTGGAATGTCATATATACTGTACAATATATTGAGGACATGTTTTGGGACCATGCGAAGAGAAATAAAAAATGGATATAATCAACCCCAGCCGATTAAAAAAAAAAATCCCTGTTACTATACATACTAAACATTTTCAAAAGGAAATAATTTGAAAGCATCCTTTCAGTAAAGTAACTTGATGTACAAATGAGAAGTAATATGAGTGTAGTGAAATACAGCAAAGAAGGCAAAGTAGCTATTTTTGCTGCACCTTATGTATATACCAAATGCCATGTATTAAAAACACTATATGGCAGGGGTCATGAACTAAGTAATGCCCAGATGAGCACTACCACTGCAATTCAGAAGCGGACGTGACCAGTTGCCACGCTTATATGCTAAATAGCTTGCTGATTATTCAGTGACACAAAGTGGAACATTCACGTTAGCATTATCATTAGTTAAAATCTTTTTATCGCCCCGAAAATATTCATTCAAATGTACTTTATTTACAGCTCCGCAGTTAGCACATCGCTTCTGTATTCCGTGTGACTATGTTCATGATGTGGTGTCACCCAGTGTCCAAAAGGAGACACTACCGCACCATTTTATTCTGTTTTATTTTCTTCTTAATGTTGTGCTACCACATCTTTTTATTGGCGCATTTCCCTTCCACTGGAAATGTCTACTTTATTTATTTATTTACTTGTTTAATGTATGTATTTAGTTCATTTTATTAGGTTCTATATCAAAAGCCGTATTTCCTTAAATCTCAGATGGATCTGTGTATAGAACGCACCCTTAATTTAAGGGTCAAATTCTGGTATTTTCCATGTTAACACTCTGTTAGGATGCATCAACAGTTTGTGTAAAAAAAAAAAAAAAAACTTGAGCAAGATAGTGTAAATCTCATCTGGACTTTTGCTGCTTCATATGGCACAATGTGTTATTGTTGGCACTCACGCAACGTTTTGACTGCGATATAGTGATCGCGAAAGTCCGAATCTGCCACTGCCCTTCCATCTTTACTTAAGTACAGTATTACTAATGTAGCGTGTCCCGCGTGGGGTGTTCCAAACACTTTCCATTAGACGGGAAGCAAACGCAGAGCTTGTACTTCTTTGGGAGCGGAACAGCTGACACCCGTTTATTCCACACTCACGCTAAACGCTCCCTCTCGTCGCCCCGCTCTCAGGTCATCACCCCGGGACACCTCCCTTCAATACAGCGTTTACAGTGTCCTGACAGGGCGATTCCATCACAGATCACACCCGCCACGCTCCGCTCCGTTACGTTGCGGCGCAGCGTGCCGTAGCACAACGCACCCATGTAACTGAATGAGAGTGATTCCAACTGCATCCGCCGCGGTCCGTCATCTTTCCGCAAGACTTGAAAAATGTGGTCCGCCGCGTCAATTCCATAGTCCGGCAAGCACCAAACAGGAAAAAGAACGTGCTCTACATCCGGTTACAAAAGCAAAATTGTGTTCTCCTTTGCTAAATGTTAAATGGACTTTCCTTTATATAGCGCTTTTCTACCTTGGGTACTCACAGCTTTTTACACTAACTAGTCATTAAACTACTGATGACGCAGCGATTATGAAATTGAGCGAACTGCATAGTGCATTTTTTCATACCCTGGCACCAGAGGGGCTCCGTACAGTTAAGAGGTATCTGCTGTTTAGAAAATGACCCTAGAATTGGAATTGATGGAAAATATGAGGGTAACTAGAGACCTAGTAAACTGTAAACCCAAGAAATGTGTAAAACTTTATATTATCATGATGCTTTCCCTTACAGGCGTTCAGCTTTTTGAAGACAACATCAGAAAGGATGTGGTTTTACTTTTTTGGCGCAGGGGTGCATGTTACTGGCTAACAGTGGAGAACAAGTGCTCACTCAAAGTAAGTAAAACGCTTATAATTGTTTTCTTCTTCATTGCAAATCAAGATTTATGCCTTAATGTGCCCATCTTTGTTTATGGGTGGAGCATAAAAACAACCACAAGCGACAAATGTTTTTCTTCCTAAAACTCGAAAAAGGTTTTACATGTTTGTTTTTGTTTTTTCAGGGATTTTTTTTCCCAGCAGTAATATTCTATTTTTGCATATTGCACTATAACTACAACTTTACTCTGCTAAAGTCAGATAATTTTATTTTATTTTTACAACTGTCATTTTTTTCATAATGTTCCACATCGAATCTTCAAAAATTGTTTCTCATAATATTTCACAATGTTTCCCGAGTAAATTTGTGATTTTTTTTTTTCTTAAGAATGGAATGCTCTTAGAAAATACGTTTTATATTGTTGTCAATCATGTTTGTCGTAGTATTACAAATTTATTCTGACAGATTTTGTGTTTTCCAGGTAATATATTTGTTTTTTTGGGGAATCACAGTTTTCCTTTTCTTATATTGCTTTTTCTCTCTCTCATCACTATATGTATATGTGTATATACATATATTTATACGTGTGTGCGTGTGTGTGTGTTTGTATGTTTACACAGTTGAGCAAAAGGCAGGACCCAAAAGGCAACAAAGATTTTCCTGAAAATCCGCCCGCCTCCTGTCGTTTTGTCAAGAAATACGTGGGTCTTGGAGAGATGTTTGCCCTGGAGTCTGTGGAGGCACCTCACCTAAGTCTGTCCATCAAAAGGGGTCAGGAGAAGCTGCTTATCCTGCGCCGAAACAACCACTGCGTATTCTTCAAGGACGAGTCCTGAACCCAATCTACTGGCGTTACAAGGAATGCACAGATCAGTCAAAGCAGAGTTGATACTGTCACAATATATTCTGTTTCACCTCTGCTAATCTTCATTACTCTCTTATTTAGCACATGCCTCCACCTTTACAAGTATTGTTCCACCTGCTCCCTGCTTTCATTCCAAATCACAGTGCCATCTGCAAATATTATGGTGCATGGGGATTCCAGTCTTCATCTGTCAGCCTATCCGTCACAATTACAAAAAAAAAATACACCACCCCCAACCCCAAGCACATGTATTTAAACAATCAATCTTCAAATAAAGAACTACAGAATATGGGGTTGAGATGAGACACTGTATAAAGAGCTGCAATTGCATGTGAATATTGGAAAAATTAAAAATTATGTCCCGGCAGTATGCCCAATGCCAACCACTTAAAGTATTGTGTTTGTGCATTTGTGCACTGTGAGGACGGGAAGCATGATGACTTAGCGTCCATCTATAAATTCATGAGCGATACAAATTTGCAAGACGTGGTGCGGACAGAATCAGTTTCACCAAGCAGCGTACTCATTTTTTTTTTAATAAATTGTACTTGTCAGAGAAGTATTAAGGCAGAATACCTTTGTATTTTGTCAAGGATAAACAGTACATTTATTTCACTGCATTCTGATCTCTATTTTTTTAACTCGTTTCTTGAGTGGTCTGTTATGTTTTAGTGTCAGAGGGACTTCTGCCTTCACACTTTTCCATTTTATAGTTTTGTCATGTTGATGTTCTTGAACAATATACCTACCTATTTGAAGGGCTTTTTTTTTTTTTTTTTTACTTCATACTTATTATTTCTTACTTAAATCTCGAGTACTGTGTCAATTTGTCGTTGATCATGAGTCGCCCCCCTAAAAAGTCATGATGTCAGATTCCGTGCATATAAATTCCCAGGAATTCTTCCACTTTGGTTTAAAGCAGTCAATTTAGGTTCTTGTGATCAATAGAAAGGAGAAATACGGTATAAATTAATTAAAACTGGCATGCAAGGAGACCGTTTCAAAGTGTCTGACTGAACGGATTGTTATCTTCTGCTTCACATACTGTGAGTGGCGCTGTCTCTCTCATGCAACTGAAAGTGCTTAATAGAACATTTTAATGGTTAACTGAGCAATTTTTCAGCAATTATCTTTAATTACAAGTAGTAGAAGATTTAGAAACTCAGGAGGGTGCACAAGCGGTGTTGTGTTGTGTATGTGAGTGCATGTGTGTGTGTGTGTGTGTGTGTGTGTGGGGGGGGGGGGGGGGGGGGTAGAAGACACCAGGTGGCTGAATAGAGGGCGGGTATTTCCCCTTTTATTCACACGAGTGACACATTAAATGGCATGTAGATGGACAGATGATCAAACCACAAAGGAGCGGGGCTTGTCTGTAATGTGATGAAGTGTGTGCATTTGTGTGATTGCCTGGGTTTGCGTGAGTGGGAGGGGCTGTTAAGCTTTGGTCATTAAGCCTGCAGATCTGGAGAGGTGAGCATATGGGGCTGGAATGGATTGTTGGACAGAACAAAGGGACGGCCAGAGGGTCTGAGGTTTCGTGCTATGGCACACTGTCTGTTGTTGGGGGTTTGATGTTGTTTACCCGTAGTCCATAAATCTGTTTAACACCTATCATCCGACTGAACATTTTTGATAATATCTCTATTAAATATAGAAAAAACAACAAAGGAACGTGTTCATAGCCTAGAAAGCATATCTCCACAGGGCATTGAATGCATCGGCTTATGTTCCATCTGTCACTGTAAATACAGTGAGCACTGGTTGTGGTTCATCGCGAGCGTTCCTTCGTATTGGAGATTTTTAAGTCATGGTCTTTTATGAGTTTTCACCTTCTAAGGACACGTGTTCATTTTTAGTTTTGTACCTTCGGTTTAGGCCAAGAGTTGTCAACTTTTAAGCCATTTTGCTTGTCTTCCCTAGTAAACAAACACTGGCTGGCAACCAGTTCAGGATGTACACCACCTAGGATGCTCACAAACCTTGTGAGGATAAGTGGTGTATGCAGTATTCTTATAGCCCTTTACAACTGCAAACTATTGATATTAACTGTATATTTACATTTAAATGTATACAATAAACTTAAATGGTTTTACTTCATGAAAGATTTCTGCCTGCACCTCTGCTAATGAGGGTTTGGAATGTATCCTGTGTGATAAACATTTCACTGTACCTGAACTAAATGAAAATCATCAGGAAATGTGATGATTTTACTTTGTATATTTTTGTCACTAAGAAATATTGTTAACTAACCTGGGATAGGATCGTATATGTACAGTGATACACACAGCTGGTGCAGCTATCACTGCTTAATATATTGTACAACAATATCAATGGTTGGCCTGTAATATGCAACAACTCTCTGCTAATGTGTCAGGTCTTTTGGCCAAGGTGGGCATTTCACTTTTTTGCAGGTCCATCTTTTATAGTCTGTCAGTACTGGAACCCCTTTCCATTGTCGTCGGTCCATCTTTTTACTGTCACTGCTCTGTCTTCAGATCCGTCGCAACCCTTCAAAAAATTAAACCTACGGCATCACTTCCATCGCTCCACAAAAACGCTGCTGTGGACAAATGAACTTTTTGCCGAGGAAAGTTTCCCTCTGGGGACAATAAAGAGCATCTTATCTTATTAGTAAGGCAAACTTGTAAGACAAAAAAAATCTAAAACCACCACCTCAATGCGCCACCTTTGTGGTGCAATGTGTACACTAGACATAGGACTGCCATAAGCAATCGTGTTTACTAGGTAGCGCACATATCAATTTGATTCAAGCAGCCCTCACTCAGAAGTCATTTTTTCACAATACGTTTTCATAATCCTCTTAATAGCTTGTTTTCACAAAGGTGGCGGGCTTGCAGGTGCCTATCCCACCTATCTACACATACTCTGAACCGGTTGTCTGCCAATCACAGGGCACACGGAAACGAACCACCATCCACACTGGCTGTGATGGGCGGCCAATATAGCTGAGCACCAATTTATTCATGAATAGGAACGAATAGGAACGGGACGAGATCTGCTTTTTCCTTTTAGCCTTTTGTGCCCAAAGTGCAATGTCATTCGTTGCCTGTCAATCTCTTCAATCATAGCGAAACACCCAAAAGTTGTGAGAAGGCCAGTTGCTTCAAAACATACGTACAGGCTGCATTACATACATGCTTCAAAATAAACTGTACCATAACAAATGATGTATAACACAGAAGGCCCTTGTACGCTTTATGACGTACGGTCGTGACAACGGTCAACTTGACAATATTTGCCTCCCAGAGATCGAGAAGCTCCCAATTGTAAACGTCACTGTGTTTGTTTCGATTACTTAGTTCTTCTTGGTCTAGGGTGAGGCATAAGGCGGAAATAGGGTTGTTGCTTCTATCTCTGTTTCAGCAACCATTTAGGGTTTACGGCTATTAATTGGTTGGCTCCATTCTCCCGAGGAATGGCCCCCACAGACCGAAGCACCGAGAGACGCGAGGTGGGCTCCACCTGGAAGCTTACAGCTCCTGGTATTTCCAGGGGTCTTCCATCCAAGTAGGTGGGTAGGTAGGTTGGCATCCTTTATTGTCATTACATGCAATACAAGTCAACGGAATTTTGACTTAACGAGATCGAACCATCCAAGATACATTTAACATCCTTTACAGACAGGGGAAGACAAGACGGCATTCGCCACGGGGCAGCTCCCCGTGATAGCATGAAACTTGTTAGATGAGAAAAAGAAGGTGGGGGAGGATAAAAGAAAGCAGGTCTTTGGCCATGCCCCAAAATGAAGACCATGACTAAAGTCAGAGAAAAAAAAAATCCCGCACATGTGGCAACAGAAAAGGACACAACAACATATCTCACACAACAAGAGGATGGAGGTGGGTGGGATAGTTGAGGGCTGTGACGGGAAGTAGCCAATGGGCCCAGTGCATTCGCTGTGTAGTCACATCACATGCGTGCAGATTAGGACCGGCATTGATGTTGAAAAGTGGAAGAGGGTGTGTGTATAAGAGTGCCCTTGAGTTGCCAGTCCAGCCCAACCAACAGTCTTAAGGCCACCTGATGGGTACATACCAGCCCCAACCCTGCCCCAACCCCTTTTTTTTTTTTTTTGATTGACCGTCTTTTTTTGGCTAAATTGTTGCTACGCAAATTCACATAGCGCGCTTTTATTAATTCACAAGCATGCCCAGTCACTAGACAGCAGTAGTTCGACCCAATTCTGTCCAATCAAAAAGAACATCCGTCTCTAATGTCACCAGCGTCAGCTTCTCTGTTGGGAAATAGAGAAAAGTGATGATGTAAATCTCCGGTTTATGATTGCTACACGCAAACATGAATCCGGAGAATTTGGCAAATTCACTTTGGCTGGAGCTTTTTTTATGGAGACTTTTGGTTTTAGACAACCAAAAAAAACAGGCACATATAGAAAATAGGACAAACCGGAGACGTTTGATGTCATCGGCCTTTGAGTATTGTTGTATTATCCGTCTACATGTGGTGCATCACAATTGCTATTCAAATATCTGTTGCTTGAATGGGTTTAACACTGCAACACCAATGCTGAACCTTAGCTCATCTATGGAGTTTTGTATTGTTTGTTGTGATTTTGCCCACAGCCATCTCGGGCCAAATACTGTAATAAGTCAAGTCAGTTAGTGGTGGGGATATAAAGAGACCGTCTGGAGTGGACTGACTCTGGTCTCCATTCAACAAGTGTTGGCCCAGGCCACGTCAAAAATATCCAGTCCAAAGAAAAACTGTGGCCTATCTTACCCCCTCTCTTTGGCTCATTATTTGTTCTGAGTGTGGGACTCCCAAACACTTTTCCGTAGCGTTTTTTCCGCCCCCCACTCGATTCCCTGATTTGTCATCCTCCCCTCCCCATCCTAATCTCTCATCACCCCTCTTCCCTCGCTCCTTTTTCATCCTCTCTCCCCTCCTCCACCTTTCTCCTCCCCTCCTCCTATATAAGAACATTTGCTCCCCCGTGCCCCCTCACACACACTCAGTGTGTTTGCTGGTAAGGGGCCGCCAGGGAATTATTATACTATCTTATTTTTCCTCTTTGGATTCTAAAAAGGTAGAGTAGTTTTACTTCTATGACAAACTGTTTTTATATTGTTTTATTTTATTTTTTTTGTTCTACAATTTTTAAACTGGACTTACATTATAAATGTTATTTGTGTCCTCTAGAGTGATGGAGATTTTACGCCTTTCTGAAATGTAATCCCGATACCATTCAGCTATTAAATTTGAGCTTTAATTTGTGGCATCCATAGTGGAGGTGCAATTTTCCTTTATTTATTTATTTATTTATTTATTTATTTATTTATTTTTTGCAGAGGTGTGTCTATGTGAAGGGGGTGGGGTGTAATATATATTATATGGTTGTTACAGTATTTATTTCCTTTTGACAAAGTATATTTACTTTTCACCAATAAGATGTATTAATGAAGAATACATTTTTTGATTTTGATTTGAGTAAATCTTTTTTAATTTAAAAATGTAGATATTATATGATCGGTACAACCCCTTAATTTTCAGTTTTCAATTTGTTGGAAATGATTAATTGTAAATATTGATGAATTTGTTAATATTCTTATATTTTATTTTAGTGTTTTCTTGTTTTCAGATTTTTTTGATCAAGTAATTTTTGTTTGTAGTATATTTTCATTATTAAGACATCAGCATTTTTCAATATTATTATTTTATGGTTAGTACTGTATTCTGTTTATTTTCCAGTTTCAATGTACATTGTATCAAATATTTGTAAGTGAAGTGTTTTTTGATAATATTCCAAGTTTAAAAGTGTTTAAAATAATAATATACATGATATTTATTTATATTTATAAAATAATTATTTCAATAGAATATTGTTAACCATTAAATAGTTATATTTTTTACTTACGTATAAAAATTCTAATTTTATATTTGTTTTCAAATTTAAATAATATAAAGTTATATTTTAAATATCTTTTTTTAAAATTCCAATTTCAGCTTGACGAAGAAGAAGCTATGTGTAACGGGCCACAATACGCTCCTGCTACACTTAATAATCCCAAACTCCGTTTGTTTTTTTAATGTAATTTATTTATTTATTTATTTTTATTTTTAGGACCTCTGTCCGAAGTCACAGCAGCCAGCACAAGTAACCATGAGCAGCAACTATACTGTCACTCTCTCTGGCCCAGCCCCCTGGGGCTTCAGGTTACAAGGTGGAAAAGACTTCAACCTACCCCTCACCATTTCCAGGGTAAGACAAAAGCCCCCCAAAACACCACAACCGTTTTATTTGGTTACATGGTTTTAATAAATAAAACCTGAACCATATGGCTCCTAGCACAATGAAACATTCAAGACTTTATAAAGAAACTGTCTGGTTTTTTAAAGTTTATCTACTGTATTGAATGTAGTATTTGTGTACAGGATGTGCTGTTTGAGGGGCGTGGCCTAGTGAATGACATCAGGAGCTGATTAGTCTATAAGCATACGGACTCTACTGAAACCATAATCGTAAGATTGCAAACGGGTGGCTAAAGCCACGGTCCACTTTGCACAAATAATAGCTTTTCTTTTTTTTTTTTTGCGCTACCATTAAATATTTTTTTGAACCACTGACAGTTTTTTTCTAATGGGTTTTACATTGTATGTATTCACTGAAAAGCCTTTGCATGTAGCAAAGCCAAACCAAAGTTGTCAATCTATTTTTCAGCCATTTTTTGAATGCTGGGACAAGAATAAAACACACCACACACTCATGCAGAAGATGCTATCCAAACAGGCATAGGCTCACAGGCCCCGCCTCTACATGTCTTCTACACTAATTTTGCATGACCAAACATTATTTCAATATTTTTAATATATATATATATATATATATATATATATATATATATATATATATATATATATATATATATATATATATATATATATATATATATATATATATATATATATATATATAAATGTGTATAAAGAAGAGGGATAAAATAAATTAAAAAAAACATATGCAAACTGTAGGTCTAAAGAGTTTTTAAATCTTTGCTTATCAGGAATCATGGGTCTAAAATAGGGCTCTCACAGTAAATGGAGGTTCTCTGAATTTGAGCAAAGTATTTATTTTTTCTAAGGTGGATGCTATTTAATGCAGCTCTCAGTGTGATAAAGTACACTTGTAGTTTTGATCCAAATCTACAAACAGTCCAACAAATGACTAAAATTGGCAGCATGCAGGCTAATGGCAACATGAGCTCGATGATGAACGACCGGCCCGTTCTAAATTCAGTGCCCCGTGGGGCCCCTTTGGGTCACCATGTTGTGTTATTATTACTTGGGATGTGATACTTTTCCCACTAACCAAAGCCATGTGATTTTTTTCTTTTCTTGATCTTTCAACCACAGTTTTTTGTTTGTATTTGTATTTTTGTTTTTGTATGTGTGTGGTAATGGTGCTGTGGGTTTCTCATTTCTAAAATAGTTGGGGCAAAAGTGGGAATGTGGGTTTAAAATGGCATTTTTGAAAAAATAGGTTTAGCATTCAGGACCTTTGTCAAGGCAAACATTGGCATCAGCATTTTCCGTCCTCTGATTGGAACCGCTCTAGACAAGGTGACTGTGCAGAAAAGTTGGACACTGTTAGAAGTTCATTTGTGAGTTGACCTTTTCAAGACACCTAAACAGTAGGACACGTTGGACATTACTATAGCTGTCTGGTTTATTTCAGTGTGTAAAATGGATTATTTGTCACTCACAGAGCAGCAACCATTAAATAGCTCAGACTACCAAACATCTGTATCATAAGCGGGTAATATGGCGTCTCCGGTGAGTATGATAGACTTTATTGAAAGTTTTTAGGTTGTTGTTATTTGTCATTAGGAATTACGGTAGTGTGGAGGTTTAGAGTTGATATCATGAAAGATAAAGGGTTAAGAGTAGTCATTAACTTTGGATTTGTAGGACAAGGCCTCTTATATTGTAATCGAAATGTTTAGCTTTCCATCCTGTCTAAATTTGCCCTGTGAATCATTATTTGAACCTTCCTAAGTGCACCATATTTAAAGGATTCACTGCCCACATGCCTCACACTAAAAAAGATACAGTAAAAGCCTCAGGGGAATGTCTGCATTCAGTTTCTAAGAATAGTCCCATCATTTCACAGGTCAGCTTTTACAGCCGCGCCCACCCATTAGTGTCAAGGCATTCTTCTGTTTGTCGTCATTTCTGTAAGGTTCCATACATTCTGTGACCTCATAATGAAATTTGAATTATCCGTCTTTCTATCTGCCTTTCCGTCCGTCCGTCCATTTTCTATATAGTTTAAATAATCAGTTCATGAAATAATAATGATCTGTTCCCGTCACAAATAACTTATTGTGTATTTGTAATAAAAAATAACACTGTATTGTATATATACATTACAATACAATGTAAACAATTGGTTTCAAACACATTTTTGATGGTATTTCACTCTGAGGCTGGAGTCAGCTTCAGAGCAGTTCATTCCTTGCAAAGTGTTTTCATTTCATATTTCTGTTTGATTGTTTGTCTCGATCAATAATTGGCGGAAAGTATCAGACTGTGGGACCCCTTCCCTACCTTACGACCCCATAATTGCTTTTTTTTTTTTTTTTTTTTTTTTTTTACTTCATTTGAGCAGCATATTTGAAGCGCTCGTGTAACTAAAATTTGGGCTTTTGCAATATTGGTTGGTTAAAGACCAATAAATTGGTGCATTTGGTCTCAAACATTGAATCGTCTGAACCTCAAAACACTGGAAAAGGTCAACGTGAAGTGAAAATCTTTGAAGAAGCGTAGACATTCGGATTCTCAGACATAACATTCAAGCCTGCAGTGCATCAATGTATGGAAACATCATATGTTATGAAAAAATTGATATGCTCATTGCAGACATGTTTGTCCTCACTGGTAATGGATGGACTTGTCCACTGGAAAAGCCCTATCAGTGTCACACACATGATGTGCCCTAGCCAGAATGACTTTAAATAGTTTCCACCTGTCAATAGGCCTAGCCGTTTTCAGACAGGTTCCTTTCTTGAAGTCTCTATCAATTTCAAGCTGTATTTTGTGTTGTATGCTCTCTGTGTAAAAGAGCCAACTGAGGCAAAAAACTGGAGCGTACTCAAGTCCTAATTCCAGATTCCTCTGAACAGAGACCTCTGAATGGAAAAGTGTGACTCAACAAAGAGTTGTTCTATTAAAACACTTCCCCACAGCACCGGCATCAACAAATCACCTTTTTTAAGTCGTAAAGACTAAATGGCATGCTACAAAAACTAGAAAAAAAACAAGCCAGCATTCAACGTGGAGCTCAATGTTTGGATTGTTGAGGTAAAATACAGCCATATGAACACACAAGCGTAATTCTTAGCATGCACTGTATGGATACATTGTGTGTCATCTGTGTCACACAGCCCCAAAATTGAAGCTAGGGTTCAGGCAGAATAGTCCTTCGCTTTACAATATTTTCTTGTAGGCAAGTTGAAGCAAACACAAGGAAGATGTAACAGGTCTCAGGCCTCTTGAAAAAGACTTCATTGGTTGTTTTTTAGTAGTTTTATAGGTTTGGATTGCCCGCCATACGGTGAATTCTTCTTACGAGCTCAACTGCGGAACGGATAAATCTCGTAACACGGAGGCCCACTGTACTTACTCTAAATCAATAGCCACAAATTTCTTGTGGCTGGGTGTAGTTTCTTGGTGTGTTAATATTGATTTCTGGTTGACCAAGGTTGGAAAATAACACAACCTAACCTTAACCGTTACATATACTACTAATTCTGATTTTATTTTAACTGTGGGAGTGGCAGTGCGATTTACATGATGATGATTAATTTTCAAATCAGAGCTACTTGCTACTCTCAGAGAATGCATGAGTGATTTCATGTGTTGGGTAAGTATGACTATAAATGGGTTGAAGGCCACAGAGTATTAACACCTAATCCTGGTCTCTTATAGTAGCCATGCTCGACTGTCTTGTCTCTTTAGTGTTTACTAAATACTCTATTTGTATGTGAGAATACTGCAGAAAGATGAAGAAAAGCTCCAATTTAAACTCCGCTTCATTGCGGAAGCCACTGGATCAAAGAGTTTTTTTTGCGAGGGGAGATTTTAGCATCACCAAGGCGTGTGGTCCTTTTTTCAAACAAATACATGACCTCATTGGCACTTTGGAACCTCTCAGACACTTTGTGTAGCAAATAAATTCCAGTGCCACCCTTGCACAGTACGTAAATGCTGATAAAAGACATCAAACGCCGTCCTATATACAGAACGAGGACTTTTTTGGGGCACTTCTCGTGTGTTGCGGGCAAGCAATACAGGGTGGAACATCCTACTGTCCACCCTCAGTGTGCTGATAAGAAAGTCGTCTGGTTTCTATTACAAGGTGCTTACATAACCTGTTAGCTTGTATCTTGGTGCCGGACAGTGGGAGAAATGTTAGCGTGTGCTTATGTATAACACATGCAAAGCAAGACTTACATGGTGTTTGTTCACAGACTGTAAAGCAGTTTGTTTCTGCATAACGCCTCATAAATCCAGTGTCACTGTTTTAACAGACCTTTTTTAAAGGGTGTTATGGCATTCGTGCTTTTAACTGGTTTGAGACTCAATGGCTGTTTAAGATGGTGTCCGAAAACATGATACAAATGCCCCTCAGTGCACTCCTGTGGTTTTTGAAAGTGCCAAGTTCCTCTTATGCGTTCTATGTGCCTTGGGATTCGGCTTCGGAAAGCCACTGGCACATCCTGCATTTTGTTTGTGTTTGTTCACTCAGGCAATTGAAAGCGCACCAGCGGCTGTGTCCAACCACATGTGGCGCATTTACGTTTTTTTTTTTTTTTTCTAGCTTGCGGTGATAGGCAATATGAATTTGCCATTTTTCTCTTACCATAAAGGAACACTGCCAAACCTAAAACCCAATCAACTTGTGCTTACTTCATTTGCGCAGCTGAACGACGGCAGCAAAGCGGCCAAAAGTGGCATCGCTATCGGAGACATGGTTCTGTCAATTGACGGCATTGCAACAGAGGGAATGAACCACCTGGAGGCCCAGAACAAGATCAAGAACTGCACAGGCGACCTCTGCCTCACCCTACAGAAGTAAGTCTTGAAGCTCCGCAATTGGGGCAATTCAAAGTGTGTTTGACGATGATTTATTGTCAGTAAGGACATCTAGCATGGATAAGAGAAACTAATGCTTGTCAGATAGTAGTAAAACAAAAGTTTCTTGCTTGTACTGTTCTCCACGTAAGAAAGGAAGCAAACAATTCCTAGTTCTGTAAAACTGGCGTGAATAACAAAAGAGAATTTGACATTGACTGCAAAATATCCAACGAAACTATGTAACTGTCAAAATCTTTTAGCTGACCACTTGCAAAGTGAAATGCTTTAAACCAGCATGCCGAGCAGGAATACATACATATGGATCATCCAACTATATATACCCGGAAAGTGTGGCTGCTTTTACGTTGCGTCTCTTCGAGCACACTTCACTTCTCCCTGGCAAGTTGCGGCATACTTTGGGACCACACTGCAGGTGTTCAAGTCAAAATTAGGCCTTGCCTGTGCTCTTTAAAAACTGTGTAGTTTTAAATCATTAAAAATAACAGCTTAAAAATCATAACATAATGGTTGCAAACGATGGATAAATACACTTCAGGTTCTCTTGTGTGAAAGGGTGTTCTTACTGTGTTTGGGAGAGGATTTAAAGAATTTTCCGTCATTGAACAAACAGACTAATGTTTTATTAGAACCACCAGGTGGTCCCAGTATCATTTTTATTAACACTGTGTGATCAAACAGCCAGATTGGGGACAGATGGCTTTGACTTATGAACCTCCAGATTTTTTTTGTCAGCGTTGCTAGCCACTCACTGGCACCGTCGAACGAGACGTTTCTGTGTATTCAAAGACAGTCATGCCTTGGTCAACATCTGGACTTCAAAAGGATTGAGATGCGTCATGGAAAAGGGTCCGTTTGGTCTGCAACATTCTGTTAGTTTGATATGTTTTTATAATTTTTCAGCTCTGTTTGTATATTTTGATTGTATTCGAGTTTCACAGGATCAAGGTTGAAAATGTCGCAAGACGACAGATGATGCAAAATGGTGTGTTCATTTTCACTGAGAATAGTTTGCTATTGTCACGTGCTGTGACGTCGGCTGATGCAAAGTGGCGTGGTGGAGCCAATAGCAGGTTTCTTGACAATGAGGTACTTTGATGCAGGGGCAAAGAACAAGACAAGACAGCCACACCAGCTAGGACAAAGGTTCAATCAAAATCGCCCATACGAGGGACTACTTGTACTAGAAACTAACTACAGTACACGCCGAAGCGTAGCGCGGAATAAACAATGGACAAAACATGTATATGTCTTTCACTGGGTGCTTAAGGCATTGACCTGGTAAAATCCAGACGGCAGGTCGAGGCTAATATAGACTCTGCTTGATTGGGACAATCGGCCCCACCTGGCTGGTGAGCTCGACCGCGCCCATGGCTTCCCGCAGCGGGATCCTGCCAAACGATGATGCAAGCTACAGGTCATCGGAGGAAGCTACCCTGCCCGCTCGCCAACCACCGATAACAAAACGATTCCCCCCACTACGCAGATGTGACAGTTATTCCTGTTTCAAAGCTAGAAGAATGTAATGTAAGCGTGGAAAACAGTAAGAACAATGAAAAAAAGATGGGCAGAGCCTTAAAGTTGACTCAAGTCTGTCCTCTTGTTAATATGATGAAATGATGGAAGTCCAAACAAAATTAACCACTGTAGCCTATATTAAACTACTTACAGTGACACCTTGACTTGCAAATCGAAATGGCTTGGTGACTAAGTAGTACTGTTTGCTCACGTCATTAGCTGTCAATGGCATTGAATGAGTTAAATGTTGTGCTGCAAACATACTGCTGAAAAAAATACACTCTTATTTTGATTTGCCAAATGAAAGAGGTCTCAATTTGCTTGACATAATGCTCGACAACTTCCTTATTTGGGTCGCGCTTCAAATTGCATGACTTTCACCACTAATGTAAGTATCACTGAGCACAAATCATGATGGCTAGCTGCTAACGTTACTTGCTAAAGTTAGCTAATGTTAGCTGTAAGTTTCCCTAATCCGATGCCTTGCTTTAGCTACCTATCAAAGGCATGGCTCTGTTTTCCATCACATATAATCTTTATGATCAAAAATTGTGATCAGAGAATACCCAAATGAAACCACACACCGATAGAAAACACATTTATGCTCTCACTAATGGTAGGCAAGATCAGTATACTAAGTTTAGTGTGCTAAAGAAGAAATTATTTTCCATTCCTACTCTTATTGACATTCTAAATTCAACTTGATGAGATACTTACAGTGAAAGCAGCTGCTCCTATCTTATTACATTAGTAGACATGTGGCACGCATATGTCTCCAGAGTTAATGGTGTACAATGCTCAATTTATAACCGCTATTCAGCAAACATCAGCGTCTTAATGGTGAACCCCCAGGTTTGGTTGGCATTTAAAATTAAGAGAAAAAAAAAAGCCTTGTTTTATAAGGCCAACTGTATGTATCCACTTTTCAATCAAAAAACGTTTCATTCGCATTCGACATTAGTTGGCAATCGTGTATTTACATGTCAATTAATGGAGGACATTACGAACAGCAATTAAACACATAATTAATGTCCATTACTCATTACAAGGATGTGTGGGCAAGTGCTCTGAGATTCCTGTTGGTACTGGGAAGTCACAACATCTTGACAGATTAATTGGACTGCTTAGCAAGGCAGTTGTTGCAGTCAAAAGTCCAGCCAAACGCCCAGGAGGGTACAATTTGAAGCTCAATATCAAAACATATCCTGAAAGTCAAACAAAGACTGTGTTCGGAGGATCAGTAGCTGAATTTGATTTAAAACTTATTTATTGTGTTATATATCAGTGTCTTTACCATTGTTAGCAAGGATTCCAAATATGTTTTTTGGAGGCACATTTTCTCATTACATGGACATTTATTTATAATTGTGATACATATTTTTTACCAACTTCTGTCAGACAGACTGAATGCCTTGTATATGTAACAACATTGAATCCATCACACCAATTATGGAGCTTTTTTTTGGCTCAGCAGCCAAAACTCTCTTATGAGGATTATTGCACCTCTGTGTGACACATACTCTTGTTTGAGATCAGAAACTTCTTTGACTTCTACCGGTAATGTGTTGCCTCATAATTGAGATTACAACATGAAATTTACTATCTATGTGAATGTGTTGTTCTGTTAGGTTTTGGTTTGTCCACAAGTGACTATAGAATATAGTGCTGGGGATTGCGCCTTGAAAGCATAATGTGATACGTTTCGATACAGCAAGGGTGTTTCAAAATATAAATTGCAATATAATGGGCAATTCTTGTAAAAAAAAAATTGAATACTTTGTTATAACATAATATTACTAAAATAGGAGATCTCAAAATTGATACGCAATACATATTGAAAACTGAACGTCCTATTGCTGTATGAATATTGTGTCACTTATTGCATATTGCAATATATTGACATATCAAGATTGCCCAGTCCAGGAATCTTAATTAGGCGATACTTACTTTTTTAGACATGTTTTCAGGAAGTTAAACAAAGTAAATGATGTTGACTTTATAAGGCTTAGAAAATAGGATGGAAGGTTTGTCGTAATTCCTGAGCATTAGAATAACTTGATGATTACCAAAAGGAAACCACTTTAAATTGTGAATTGGGGAAAATACTATTTTTCAAAAATTTTTCTTTTCTTTTTTTTTTGTGGCAGTTCACTATGAACTGATTAAACCAAAAAATGCCTTTCCCTCCACTGTCCTTTTACTTTTCAACATTCTTTCTTTTAACAAAGTTCTCACCACAGGAAGTTTTTTAATAGTCTGGGATACATGTGCAGATTTAATGTTTTTTGGTGCTACAGTTGTTGAAAAAAAAACCCAAACAAACATAATGAACCTAAGGCACCTCAGGGTATAAGGAGACCTGTCGCAGCGTGCGCAAAAAAAAAAAAAAAAAAAAAAAAATCCCACTTTCAGTAAACAAGATATCACACAAAGAACAAAGTTTGGAAGTACCTGCTGTGCTGAAGGTTTATTTTGCTGTTTTTTGCTCTTTTTTTTTCTTCATATAAAAGGAGCTCCAACCACATAATTACTCAGTTGGTTCTTTGTGGGCCAACACATCAATGGTGGACTTGTCACATGCATCTCATGAAGGGGGTTAGGGGTGTAGTCAAGTGGAAAGCTACTATGACAGGCCATAATATGTCATGGATAAGCACAATCAGATTTTTTAGAAGTGTGGTAATGGCGGATTTACACGTGGGGACTTAGTGTTGCCTTCCTGCGTGGCATCGCTTTACAGACCTTGCATACGAGTCAGCAGTGATGCTAAGCTCAAGCTTCAGCACTCATCTCTAAAATAACCAATGGTTGGTATCTAGAAATGCCCAAGGGGTGGTTTAAAGTAGCACTTCTTTAGTGGGAGGAAGTAACAAATTACAAAATCTTCATTTTCATTTTCTTCATTGCCTTCAAGAGGGCTTTTTAAGTTTTATTGTCAACTTAAACTGATGAGGCACAATATGAAATGAGGTAAATAGAGAGTCATTCAAGGTTGTGATTTTGACAGACTTGGGAATTTAATGAATACAAAAATCAGCGACAGATATGCAGACACATATGCAGCCAAGCATGGCCTTGAGATTTGTAGTTGTTATTTGCTTCTAGAATAAATCATGGCGAATGAGTTTTTCTGTGCTAGCTTTTAAACCGAAATGTTTCATTCTACTCTGCAAAATAAATAAATGAATAAAGTTAGGAATATTATTTCACTGGCATCATTAGCTAATTTTGCATTTTTAGATTGATGATTCTGCTGTCACACCCTGTACTTGAGTAGAAGTAAGACTAATTAAAGCGTTGAATTGTTTGTGACAAAATGCTAAATTAGCTATTGCTAACAACAACAAAAATCCATCTGCAATTTCATATTCGACATTTCGTTTCTTGCCAGAAGCTTCCCAACGCAATGCATTTGCCATGACAGCTTTTATTATTGCTTCCTGGTTCATTTTATGCTGTATCCAAAATCCCCAAGATTTCAGTTACTCAACTCACTTACCCTTCCCTCTTTAGTAAAAATAAAAGTAAAGATATTTAATTTAAAATGAAAAGAGTAAACATAAAACATTGGCAGAACAAAGTACAAGGGAAGTGCAGATACCAGAAAATGTTACTAAGCTCTTTGAGTGCCAAGCGTTATCTGAAAAGGAGCGCCAGCCGATTTCAAGCATTTTGACACATTTTTCAAGGCTGCCAGAATATTGCACTTCACTTCTGTTGTACTGTCAATAATGTGACGCACTGTGAAAAAAACGTTTTGTCAGTCCTCATGTAAGCACACACATTTCGCTGAGTCTACATCGGTGCAGTACAGCAGTATCGTTGCAAAAGCGACTGCATGTAAAAGCTGACTTTTAATTACGTCATCCAGGAAAAATGCCCCCCCTAGCAAACACACAAACAAATTCAAGCGGGTGTGCAGCTCTGAAACTGACAGCTGCTGGAGTTATTTTAGAGGACAGAAAGTTGGCGTGGAGTCATCCCCAGCAAGAGGTTCTGTTTGGGAAGTTGATGTTGGGCTAGGAGGTGTATGCTTTCATTTTGTTGACATTGCGTTCTCGAAATAGAGACGGCAAGATCCAGGGGTTGCATTTGAAGTCCGTACGTGAAACCAATTGCTTTGCCATGTGTGGTGGTCATGGGTGCCATGCACATGGGCTGGAGATGCCGCTTGGTCGTAGCCTGCTTGGGGTGACTCGTATTAGTCAAGCTCCGAATAGCTAAAGCAGAGTTTGACCCGAGATTGGTCAATAGCCCATGACAGGGCACGGAACAACTGTAAAAACGTGGTACATACATTTTTGTGCAGTTTATTTAAAAAAAAAAAATTGGGGAAGAGGAGCGGGGTTGCTGGATAGATTAATTACTCTAATTTCTATGACTTGCGATATGAATGTTTCTGAACTGAACTTGTATCTCAAGGCACCACTGTATTTAACTTATCGCTTCACACAGGCGGTGAGACTTTTTCCCGTGGCTGCTAGCATTTCCCATCTATTTGCAAGTCCGCCCCTCAGCTGCCGTCGTCACTTACCCGTCACAGTTGCTTGCCAGTGATGTTCCACAGCCAAAGCAGCTCACCTGTCCGTGTCCTTCACCAGGCTGCAGTATTCGCCAAAGATCATCTAAAAACTCCATTACTGTCGCTGTAGGCCAGGCTCGTCCTATTTGCCAGTACTATCTTAATACCGGGAGAATGTTGCCACATTTAGACGCACCTGCCACTGCCCATCTTTTGCAAATCGCTTGTTTTTGCACCTTTATCACAGGGGCTATGTTGCAAATCCACCCACATATACACGAGGTGAAAATCTACAATATTGAGTCCCAGATCTTTCACGTACTTTTCAACTTAGTGAAACGCGTAAAATGTTAAATGATGTTTTTTGAGTAAACCCTAGCTTAATTGCCTATTTTCCCTCCCTGTTTCCCTTTGTCAAGAAATGGCACATTGTATAATCCAACTTTAAAGCAAACAAAAGTTCGTCTGTTGTTCAGCTCTCCAAATAAGAACAAAGTATGCTCACTCCAAGCGCTTTAATTGTCACTCCTTGCTGAAATACAATGTAAAAGTGGTACATGAAACAAATGCAAAATACATTTTATACGATATTTAAAGACCATAATGATCAATCAAACCATATGCGTATTATCATTTAATGCTAAACTATATTGTGAAATGCCCAAGGTCGACTGATAGAAATTAGCATAAATGTTGCATTAATTATAACCCTTCAAACGACTTATACTTTAACATATATGGACAAGAAAACATACAAATAGTATACAACCAAACTCACAGACAGATATTTTAAGATTAAAAAATGATTGATAGGCTAAAAATCATTAGGATCAATTATCTCTGTTTGCTGTTTCTCATGTATCTTTCTGCAAACTAAAACCAGTTCTCTTTAGGCCAGTCAGTCATGATAAATGATACCCAAACATGCAGCTGGGACTCTGGATCACATGGTGCTGTTTTGGAGAGAATAATGAAGCACGGCCTTCTGACAACTGCTTAGTAATGATGACTGCAAATGAGTTTGGGGCTTTTAACACCGGACTGACCTAAACAGCTCGCTGAGGTTTTGTTCCTAAACAAATAATTCTGTAATTATAGCTTGAAAATAAATCGTAATCAGTACATTCTTTAGTTGAAACAATTCTCAAGAGAGGTATACACAAAATTACCCTTTTTATTAGTTTAGCATGGATTACATGATTAAACATCATGATCGATAGGAAGCATAATGTTGAGCAGCAATAAAAAAAAAGACATTGTTATTGTTTTACGCAGTAGAATCATCCCAGTTCACATGATGCAGGTTGTTGTCAGAGAACTGCGCGTTGCATTGCTGCATTGAAGTAGTCAGCAGAAAAGGTGAGGTTAATTCACAGAAAAATTGGCATAGGTAAAATATAAATGTTTTATTACAGTTGTAAAGCATTAAAAGCTAGACAGCACATGCTACCGATTAAACATTTGGCAGGCTTAAGCACATTTGTCAGTGTTAGCTAATATAATCGTTAAAGGCATGGACAACAAACGGTTGCCTTTTTAACATTGTTAATAATCTCACAAGTGCATATTATTGTTTTGTCTATCCACCTAACCAAAGCATGGATTGCATATTCGCTCTGACAGAGGATTTTGTCACCATGATGCCGAATTGACGAATTTGTGTTGTGACACTTCACAAACAAAAATACCGCTCAACACTACATTGGCAGCTTCACATAACTATGGAATGGCTTTTTCAAAGCTAACGTTAATCAGTGCCTCTAAAACTGGTTATCTTTTGGCGTTGACATTACTTTATAGTGTCCCTGTGTGGTCTGCTCAAGGCATAAAAATGGCAGACCTTTGTCCAGCCAACTTTTATGAACGTACATTTGCTGAAATGTGACGCCGCATTTTTATTTGGCTTCAAATGTCTCGCTACTGCCGCATTTTCATGTCTCATGATAGATTTACTTGGTTGTGTACTTTCTTACTGAATGGTTGTACACATACTTCATAGACCCTACTACTTGTATGTAAGACATGAAAAGTACATATTACATAATGTTTCCCGTCTAAACGAAGGGAGTCTGTTGTTTTTGCTGTCTTTCCTTGCTGAGTAAAAAGACTGTTTACATAGTTAAGCAACGCTATCTGGAACAGCGGCTTTAAAGATCTTGTGTGGAGTCAAGAGTCTAAATAAACCCACTTGGGGTTGCCCCTCCACCAAATTAATACTTCCCCTTACTGCATAGCAACATGTAGTTAGTTAGCCTTCCAGGCAGGGATTCCTATTCTTAACTTTACCACTCTTAAAAGCAGATCTATGTGATTAAAAAAAATAAATAGATAAAAGTACCTGCTACGATAGGTAGATTTTTGTTTCTTGTTGACCTGTCCGTTCTTGGACTTTCCCAAAAGCCAATCTTTCATTATTGAAAGGGCCAGCTTTGAACGTTTAGGTCCTGAATGCACTACGATTTGGCACTGTAACTCCTTGGTGTTAAGCAGCTGTGCTTGGTCCACCCTCCAAGCTTTGTTGAATGATTCTTCAACCTTGAAGATCAAGCCGCCTTATTATCAGTACACAAAATAATTTACGCCAAAGCAGCCAAGTGGCGAAGCACACGTGGCAATGATTGGTCCTCCTGGCATCGTCTCCTCATCACGTTGGTCTGTCTGCTTCAAATTAAGGTAGAAGTAGAATATTCTTTAAGTGTTTTTAGAATTGGAAGAAAATACCTTTACTCCACTCAATGGTCCATGTGCATATGTGTGGGTGTGTGTCGACCGTGTGTGTTGATCATATTTTGCTTTCTTTTAACAAAAATCCATAAATTTTTAAACTTCAGGCCACAACTCAGGCCCAGGCCCTCACACATAGGCATTTTTTTTTTTTAAAACAATGCAACACTTTTTAAAATGAATGACATTTCAATTTGTTGCAGTGGTGAAAACTGATTTGATGTACCAAAGTTACTAGCTTGATCCGGGAATGAGTTAAACTCATAGGCCAAACATGCGACACGCATACAACATGCTACAACGATTGATGTAATGTTCCGTACAACTGAAAATGAGAAGGCTTCAACAGAAACCAAGTACAGTAACATTGAGAAGTCATACATGTCACGCTTGAAAGTTTCAAGACTGACACAATATTAGTAATTCCTTACATTACTGCCGTCACATGACTCCCCTTGCTGGACTCTTAAATATCTGCCAAGTAGTTTTTTTTCACCCGCAAACAAACATCTGCAACAGCTCACTAAAGCCTTTATGGGTAATGCGATGAGGACCAATGATGAAGTGCTACTGTCGTCACCACCGCGGGTTTCAAAGCGACACTAAAATAGCCTCAAAATGTAGACACGCACACATATTTCCCTCATATAGAACAGAAGATCAAATTTACAGTTACTTGACAGTTAATGTGCAAATGTGAAGAGAGGAAAAGTTTGTAACGATTCATTAAAGCCCTCCTCGGTGTGGCACATACCAGAAGACCTTGATACATATTTCCATCGGGTGTTCAAGAGGTATGAATGTCACGCCTGTCAGTGGCACGTTATCACTGTCTATCGCGTCCACTTACTCCCTCGGCCCTCACGCATTTGAGCTATGGACTAACATTCCAGGGTGTAAAGTATCTGATACGGAGTGGGTGTGAGGTGGCATTGTTTTTCTACAGCAGGGGCGTTCAAACGTTTTGCAAACAGGGCCGGATTTGGTGAGGTGAAAATTTGTTGCGGCTGACCATTCAACTTCCAGTTGCGGTGTCAGTCACTTTGTGGTAGTTTGCAAGTTTGGACTGGTAGTCGGGATGTAGCAGTAAATACTATCGCGTTATTAAAAATTTCACAATGTTGCGATATTAAAAGTAACACATCTGCGTCAAATAAGCTTTACTCTCGCACAGCATCAGGAACAACATAGCTTTACACTGCTGAGCCAATATGAACGCATGACAATAAAATGACAGATCAAGGATAGTTTTTTTTTGTCACTGCTGATGTGATACACAAAAACACAACGTTGTGCTTTTTTTTCTTTAATATTTTGAGTTTTATTTATGTATATCATGCTCATTATTCTATCGTGAGGTTCATATGGTGATAATAACGTATTGTGACATTCACCTTTGGTTACATCTCTATATCGTACTGCTTCTTGATATTGAATTCCTTGAAAACAGTCACGTTTTTTTGTAAACAGTTTTTTGTATCGTAGGGAAAAATATTACACCAGTTCACCTGTCCTGCAAGCAATGGCCCTCTCTATGAACTTTCTTTTTCTTCGGTCTACAGTCTCTATTTTAGAACTAGGCTGGCAAGGCCACGCAATCATCATGCAGCAAGGGTTCACACTGACACCTAAGACGGTGTTGTGAATGATGTGTGTTCGGAAAGGCAGAGCATGCTCGGAGAGTATCAAAAGCAGCGACTGGCCTACTGCCATCTTCTGATGACATTTAAAATAGTTTTGTGTATTTTCTGAGCTGGTTGAGAGTTCTGAGGGACCACATATTAACAATTTGATGCCTGGGGCTGTGCACCGGTGGAAATTAAAAAATGGGCTCCTCGGGCCCGACTTTGGACTCGCCTGCTCTTCAGTGAAGGTACTAGGTATTCAGACATAGTTGTCCACCTCGCTTCTGCTGACCATGGATACGAAAGAATGACATTTTAATTTGAGAGGTGTTATAGCCTCCTCTGCTGGCCTGCTGGCTTTAGGAAGACTGCACAACGAGCAACATAAAACAAAACAAAAAAATACGTACACTAAGAACAACAGTCAGTCTCTTCAAAAAAATGTATTGCAACTAATTGCATCAAATTATCAAGTAGTTAGAACAAGCACATTCTTGATTAAGACAATGCAAAAATGAAATGCTTGCTTTAACTCGATCTTTTGATACAAATGGTTGTATTTTGTACTTTTCTAAATGAATCGGTGTCCATGTAAAGGCCAAAGACTTACAGTTAAAACAGTATGTTTCTTGTGATGCAGTAGGTTTCTTGCAATGCCACCTAAATGATGCTCAACTTAATAAATCCTTAGAGACAAGCTGTTTTTTCTTACCCACCTGGGTGGCACACCACTTCAGTGAAGGTTGGCCAAGCGTGGTCGTGCATGCATGCATCATTCTTCAGTCTGTACTGTAATAAGTAAATAAATAAAGGTATTTTATTATTTAAAATGAAATATGAAGTCAATACAAAAAAAAAATAGTGGCAGAGTATCAAGGGTCTTAGAATACTACTTGTAAAAACATACAAAGATACACTTTTAAAAAGCTGACATGGAAAAATCTGACCAACCTGGGGTGGCTGAAACAGACTGACATTTCCATATGTACAATTGTTTTGATCGGCAAGTACTAAATTCAGTTTCAGAGCAGATAAGACCAGTAGGTTAAGAGAGCGGTCTTCAAATTGGGCTTGATGTACTCTTGGGTTATGTAAAGGCACGGCAGGGGGTATGCATGTAAGAATCTGACAGGGTTTCTGTCACTAGCAGCAAATCTGGTGCCTTTGCGATAAACTTTTCTTTTCAAATTAAGAACAAACAAATTGGAACATGACTCTTTTGCTAAACGTTTTATGTCTTTATTTTGTTACGTTTTATATGGCTGTGCTATTAGGGACACAATTCTTTGGCAGATGAGACAAAAATTAAACAGACAATGTTATCTTCTGTTATCTTCTTCTCAACATATCTTACGCGTCAGGACAAATGTTGTTTCAATGTCTAGTAAATTAAACAGATGACACAGCGCAGGCTGGCTCTTGCCAAATTGGCGCTCCAGGTGAGATTTTTTTGGCACGCTCCTCCATTGGCGATTTATGTACGCTGACAAGAGAAGTTGAAGTTTTAACAGTGGCTTTAAAAGGATTCACACAATTCAAAATATAAAATAGAGCAATGACTTCATTTCACGACTGTTCTTCTCTTTGCACATAGCTTAGGTATTTTTGACATGCTGACATCCTCTAAATCTCTTGTGTCATATCAAAAGGTTTGCCCCTCCCGCCCACACAGAGTGGGCAACATACTGATAAGTCAGAGGAAGAGAATTTGGTATTATTCTTTGAAACATTATTGCTTGGGCATGTCTTCATTGTTAATCTGTTAGTTGTTTCATGTTGACATTTAGTTGTCAAATTATTGTAAATTTGGGCAGCTTTTGACTTGAGAGGGCTTCATTTGCCCACAGAAGATTTTACCTGGATTTAATCTAACGCTCAAGAAATATTTTTGTTTCATTTTTCGTTTTGTTTTAATGTTACCACAGTTTGACAGTTCATCAAGAAGTTTCATTCCTTACGTTACTCACTGGCAAAGAGTTGAGTTATCGTAACATTGGCATATTGAGCACTCTACAAAAAAAAAAAAAAAAAAACACTAGAATGTTTCAGTAAATACGTTTAGGTAGAGAAAGTTACAGAAACATAGGCACATTTTCAACTCCTGATCAACCTTAGTTTTAATCAAGTTTCATTTTTCTCCACACCAAATGATTGTCATGCTTGTTTTTTTTTGACCCAACAATAAATAATGTATTTACATCCTTATTGCCCAATAATGTGCCATTTGTATTTACAATAGAACATCGTTATCTCAACTTATGTTACTCAACGATATAATAATTTCATTTTCATATACCATTTTAAGTGCAACTTGAGGCGGGGTACTTGGCTAAAAAACAATTTCACAGGGGTTACACAATTGTAAACAGGTCGAGAACCACTGAGTTAAGATATTACTGTATTATGAGACGTGACTTTTCCCTGGCATATGAGGACATGTTGCAGGAGGTGTCCAGAGTGTTTCCTCGGGTGACCTTTGGAGAAGCATGTGACCTTAAGTGGCGTTGACGATATCAGAGAGTAGGCAGTATCACATTGACGGACATGTTTAGCGACTAAAAATAGCTGCCATGAAAGCATGCATTTTGAACATTGGGGGATGTTTTGCAGCTCCTCGTGTTTTTATGGTCTGGCACATACTGTAAGTAAGAACACCTTGGAATGATGGCCTTTTTCTATGTTTTCAGAGTTGCCAGTGTCTCTAAGCCTCCTCCAGTGGCACCCAAGGTATGATCCTATTATTTATTTGCATTTTCAGAACGTAATAAAAAAAAGTTTACAAAGGCTATGACACCCCAGGTGATATTCAGTCTGAAAAAATGTCATTATGAGAGTTTCTATTGTATTTCCTCAAACAGTTGCAAGTTGGCCGTGTTCACGCTCATGGGCGCAAACGGGATTTAATTACTGTTTGTGTCTGTGAAAATACTGAAAGAAAGAAAAGTTCACTCATGTCTTCTATAGTTAGACTGAACTTTGCGCTGCCTAAAGTTGCAACAGGCACAAAAATAAGGCTCATTGTCTTTAACTACGATGAACACCGGTATATGCTGACGTGGTCACTCCACTCTAGAGAACTGCGTAACTCAGCAGTTTTGTTCCATCCGTCTCACATCAATTGTAATAATAAATGTAACATTCCTCAACATAAAAGGCCTTTGCCCAAATTCGGCATCGACAACTATTTGCGGCAATACACCATTCGGCCTATTAAAACCATCTTTTGGCAACAATTATCTTCATTCAACTTTGCCCCAACATGACTGCAGCAGAAATTTTTCATCTGGAGTGTCAGGCTAAAGATGTGTGTAAAGTCTTAGGAGTGTTAAATGTTGATGTGTTTTCAGTTTTTGTGTGTTGCATGAATGTCACTCACACCTTGTGGAAAGGTTTCACTCATGCCTCTGTGCCCATTTACTGTAAACATCTGTTTTTTCATGGTGAACTATGTTCCCGATCCACCTGTTTTAGGTGAAAACCAACAATATAGAGAGCATACCCTCACCTTCATTAAAATTAATGTTAATGGTGTTTGCTTACATTATCAAACACTGTATCGTACAGGTTGGTGTTATACCTGATATTATACCTTTGTTTTGCTATCATATACTAGTTAAGCACTGTCCCATAATCATATTCAATCAGTAATATATTATGCTAAGAAAATTGCAACCTCGTTATACTGTCCCTTATTATAAAAATGGTGGAATACATCACAAGGTGCCAGCTGCCAACATCACAGTCCATACTACATAATACTTTACAAAAGCAAATGACTATATTATGTCCTTCTTCCAAACTTTTATTCAAAAAGCAGTAAGTATACTATTGATAAAGTGATGAACTAACAAAGTTGCGTAATTGGTTTAAATAAAACTGTAAAATTATCTTCGTGCCTGACTGTTCCATTTTGCAATATTTTGGTATCTATTGTCACCTATATAAAAAAGCAACAACATTCAAACTAAAAATGCTAATGCGACATAATGCTGCACCGCTTTAGCAGATTGAAGGACAAGCTTTACAACCCCTATCAGACAGTTGAGCATTCAAGAGCGTTGAATTAATTTGTTTTCAAGATATTTTCAGAACTTTTAATTGGCTAACATATGTCCAGGTAGGTACAGCTAGGTATGGTAGGCATGTCCAGATCACAATCACATGTTTGTAAATGGCGTCAATTTCAACTGATCGGAATTGGTGGTGCAAAGATCAGGGTTTTAAGAAAATTTCATTTCATTTATTCTTATTTTCAGTTTTAAGAAATTGAAAAGTACTCAGCTGTTACCAATAGAATAAAAAATTGTGTACTATTCGCAACATGGCAGCAAACAGTGGAAGTAAACACAAGAGTGTTCAAATGTTTCCGGCAACTTGGTTAAACCATTACTTCAGTAATTGATGTACATTTTTTGTTCAATAAACAAAAACTATTTGAAAAAATGCTATTTGAAATCACTTTTTTTGTCCCCTTACTATATTGTTGACGTATCAAATTAGAACCTGGTATCAGTAGATCCTTAAAAACAGAGTCAAACTTGGACTCAGGTACAAAATAATGTGATTTGGACATCCCTACTATTGATAGATGATCAGACCAATATAGTACTAATATCGTATCAATTTGTAAAAAAAAAAAAAAAAATTGATAGCATCATCTTATGCCATCTTGGTGCCCTTAAACTCTGTTGAGGTATGTAGAGGAGTTTCATCTAGTCAGGTCATAGACATGTCTACAGTTAATAGAAAAGTAGTGCTCATCCACTATCTTGCAACATTCATGGACAATTCTAAACCTACAGTTACAGATTTTCACCATTCGCGGAGGGGCTTGCTTCCTCTCTCTGGTAAATCGCATATTAAATTGAACACACGTAAATACTTTTCAGAATGAAACATCGCACTTTAAATTAGAAACAATTAGCATTTCCAAATGCTAAATCTCACTAAATGAGCACCAAAGAGGCTTCAGAGACTGTCATGAGTGTGCTGTGCTTATTTGCATGCCAGGTGAACAGATGTGACATCACAAAACCCATGGCCATCACACCCCCCGCTTCCCCTCCCAACAAGAGCCCCATACCCTACGGGGACTGCGGGTCAGACCTTTCCTCGCAGCCCTACTTCATTCCCTCCCCCTCGTCCGCCTTCATCCCCGCCGCCTCACACACTCATCCTCCTTCCTCGTTGTCCGTGGACCCGCCGCACTCATCCGTGTACAACACACCCATCCACCTCTACTCCACTGAGAACGCCTGTGAGGTGGCCATGGGGCAAAAGCGAGGCTTGTTTGAGAATCAGAGTGGACAAGCCTTAAATGGGTGAGTGGTGATCCGGTTAGAGCGCAAGTCGGTACAATCAATCGTGAAGAAAGTATGGGGTTTTTAGGGAGGGGCGGGTGCATGGAAAATGCCTGCAGGTGTTCTTTCTTCAGAGCCGGCCCAAGGGATAAACAAATTACAGTCAAGGAAATCTTGAGAATTAAAGAATAACAAAGCACAGTAACATAAAAAAAAAGTTAGTTTACTATTTTAATCGACAGCTTTTGCTAGCTACTTTTTTAGAAAGCGTGATGGTGATTTTGTTTAGCTAAGACATACAGTGTTTTGTTGGAATGTCCATTGGGCATCAGATAGCAGTTGCAGCAGTTTTTTTTTATTCCGACCGGTCAGCCTAAGACCTTTCTTGACAACATTGCGAACCCTCAGTATCATGACATGCAGGACAACCTTGTGCAGCTGTACATATGTGTGAAGAATCAAATGAGGGCAACGTTGCAAGCTGTTGTCAAAGCAGATGGCCAACTTGTCAGCAAACGGACAGTGATGACATCTCTGGGTAAAAAGGCGATGTGACGAGGGAACAGTAAACATTTGAAATGAGAATTGTTAAAATTCAAACGTAACAAAGCACCGATATTCCTGCTGTGATTCACCTGTTTGTTTCGTTAAGAGATTTGTTGGAATGGGAAAAATAAGAAAGCCAGCAGCAATATTGCTTTCCAGTCCATCTGTACAGCAATTTTTAGGATAATATTCTGAAAATTTAAGGCATAAGAAAGAAACCAATAATGTGGCAGGTGTGTACTGTCGCATTGCTATATACTAGGTTGGATTTCAGTAAGGAAAGATTGTTTTGAGATATGAATGTTTTGAGTAGTGAGAGTGGTTAGGGGCTCATGTAACAAGTATTTCAGTATCTGTGTTTGCGTGACATTCTCTTAATTTTATATAATTTTAAATTTTGTGTATAGACAGAAATTTTTGTTTGGTATAACAAAATAGCTTTAGATTGTTGTTGTTTTTTTTATAAACTAATATAATAAACCAGTTGAAACCTTCACAGTAAACACATATTAGATTACATTTAGTCTTATGCTTATTCTTCATCAGTCAATTCAACAGTTGTGTAAATTAACTCCAGCACATTTTTGTAGCTGAAAGTGCTACCTGTTGAGGTTAAAAAAATCATTCACAAATAAAACATTTCAGGCTGCAATAGGATCATTTAAACATCACTTGGGCCGGCTCAACATGTTGCATGCACGCGTCTTGTTGAGAACTGTTTTGAATTTACTGTCTTTTCGCCTCTTCATTTTGTCCCCCCCTTTCTTTTCAGATGACAGCAGCTCCTCTGGTTGCAAAGTTAGTTTCTGATGCATGACCATATATAAATATAAATATAAATATAAATATAAATATAAATATAAATATAAATATAAATATAAATATAAATATATATATATGTATATATATATATTTATATATATATATATTATTTTATATATATATATATATATCTATATATATCTATATATATCTATATATATATATATATATATATATATATATATATATATATATATATATATATATATATATATATATATATATATATATATATATATATATATATGACTGTCTTGAGAAATATTTTTGTTTGAAATTTGCAATACCGTATTTTCCTGAAATGGTGGCCTCTCCATTAAGCTACACTCCAATCTGAGTTTTATATTCAGCCATGTTGTATTTATAGCTGCTTTTGGAGATGGGGGCGTGTGAGGGGGGTGCACACAAAAACTGTCAAAATGTCATCAAATTCCACCTTGGTTTTGAGTTCAAGTGAGTTTATGTTATATTAGATGAGACTGCAAGTTTTTTGTTTAAAAAAAAACTATAAGTAAACAACTCTAATTGCTGTATGGGAAGCTGAACTGTTTTTCATATTTATTCATGATTACTTTGCCTTTATTTAAGTTTAATTTTAATCTATAAGAGCAACATTTTTACGTGTAATACGTCCAACGTTATTCATTGTTATAGATTTGACATACAATATTTAGTAGTCATCGCAGCAGGTATGCTTTTTCCTATCCACAGTGGAGTTAATAAATACACATTGGCCACCATTTATAGAAATACGATATATATTTAGAAATATTTACTACAACACGCATAGTGTGAATTTCATTAAAACATATTAACTAAATGAATGTGTCACTTACACAAAGCATGTACAGTACACACCTAATTCAATGCGTTCCTGTGTGAAAGAAAGAGTAGTGTGCATCTCATGCACTTTTACTGTTTTAGTGACCTTATTGATGCCTTTTATTATTTGGACTCTGTCTGGGTAGTAACAGTAGTGAATAGTGGAATTTCACAAATATTTTTTAGTTAAGTTTAAGTTATTAAAAATGTCCAAACACCTCCCATTAAAATATTTAAGGACCATTCTACACGTAGGCCTATCTTTCAAAAAAAAAAAAAAGATACACAAAACATATATTGGCTTAGCTCAGGCAACATTTTTTTTAATGTCATTGTTTGAACACATGTGAAGAACAGGACTAAAAGTATCCAGAGTTTCTTACACTTTGAAAAACTACATGAATCATAGCCACATGCGCACTGTTGCTAATAGCATGTTGCGTACGGGACATTGATTCAGGAAAAAAAAAATCCCTAACAACTGCAGTTTCAAAGAAAATGATTCATCTGGAACATCTGCTTGTACGTGTTGCAATGCATCGTGAAACACGTTGTTGTTTTTGGTACGGCTTCACATGAATACCACTCACACCTTGTAGTAAGCAATCCATCGTTTTAAACGGCTTTATTTCATCATCTTTCATCAAGTAAAATCAAAATAAGCTTAACCTGTAGCTAAAAGTATATTTGGGATTTGATCATAATGAATAACCCATATATGTCGACGGGTGTACTGTATTTATTTTTAGAATGGAAAGTGCAGCAGCACCGAATGTAAATTCCTGCGTGACTGATATTTTGGCTCCCTCCGCCGGCCATTGCGTGATATCTTTTTCACATCTTTGGCTTGAACTTCACTCTCTTCTTTTCTTCTTTCTCCCCTTCCAGTGGACCTCACAGTACTTTAAAGTAAGTTTTTACATGCATCCTCACTGTCTCTAGATGTAAAGCTCCGGATGCTCATCTGGAAATTTAGTTTGATTTTTTTCTCTTCTTTGCGTTTCCTATGTAAGAAAACCCCAGCCACCCAGGTAATAAAAGTGGCCATAATCGTGACGTGTTGTAGCCCATTGTCGTCATGCCATTCTTCATCCAACGTGGAAGCATTTCGTTGCCATTCAGCCATTTCTAACACGGAGTGTGCTTTGCCGATTGTGTTGTCCGGCTTGACCGTGACCCGTGCTCTCATCGCAGGCCTCCCAGGAGACACATCGTCGACACGGACATCCACTTCTACCACGTGCCTACTCACGCTGACGCCAGCCGGAAGCGCATCATGGAGGACACCGAGGACTGGCGTCCACGCACCGGGACCACCCAGTCCAGATCCTTCAGGATTCTGGCTCAGATCACGGGCACTGAGAACTGTATGTAATGGTTGCTACCTTGACGTGGGAGTATCTGTTTTAATAAAGTGTAATTACTCCACATACTGAATGAATGAATGAATGAATGAATGAATGGATGGATGGATGTTCTTATGGGTATTGGCGAAGTGAAAATAAATACATTAAGATGTTGCTACTACCACTAGCTATACAAATAATACACTCATAGAATTTAATGTGGTCTCAAACAATATATACGCACATAAAGGAATTTAGTTTAATTTCATGAAACATTTAATTAACAATGTTGATGATTTTACATTTTACGAATACTGCTAGTACTTGTATTTTTTACCACTACATCATCATCATCATCATCATCATCATCTTAATAATAGAATTGTTTTCTTCCATTTGCAGCACAAGAAGAAGAAGCAGACCCAGCCAAGAAAACAAAGTAAGTGCTTTCCATTGAGCATGACTTACAAGTGATTACTAAAGCTTGTTGAATGTAATTTACAGTATAATCACACATACTAAACATTGTACTTCCATATCCAAATCTTACAGCCTTGTTAAAAATATTTTAGTTGGTACATAATAATTGAAGACAAATATAGTGGGAAGTGCACAACTAAGCTAGCACAATTTTCACGTTGTCACTACTGGCTCTTTACTCATGTCAATTTAGAGTAGTGTAGTCCAGAAGAACGTGGAACCGTGTTGAATTACAAGTAGAGGCTTGACGAGTGTTACCTGTCAATCAGATTGTTGCATTTGCTGGTATTGCAAGCCTTGATGGTGAACTGCATGACCTTTTAACCTGGAATTGTGCTGGCAGACTGCAGTGTTGTCTTGCACGTCTTTGATTTGCCATTTGTTTAATGCAGGGGCACATTGTTGAATATTAAAGAAGAGATATTATGCATCTTCCCTGCACAATTTCAATATGTTAATAGGAATATAATCCAGAAATGAGCCCTTTTTTGGAGCACCGACTGTGTCTGGTGCAAGTGTGCCACAGTTGACTCCTCCCCATATGCAACTAGACCATGATGATGCAACTGGGGAAACGCCTGTACACTAGACAAAAGTATTTACGACTCAGAGGCAGCGCTCCATACACTAAAAAATTCCCACCACCACATTGACAATGCCAGCGAGCAAACACACATGCCGCTTAGCACTGCCGTATAGCCGACAAAACTCTTGGTGGCTCTGCTTCATTTTATCCATTTTATCCTTCACTCGAAGGCCGGCATATCCCAAGTTAGCTCATACTCAAATTTAGGCTCTTAACTAAATGCAAAAATTAGGTGGGGACATTTGTGAATCAAGGCATCACCGCATTTGTGTCCAAGTCATTTAAAAAGACATTTTGACAATATGTTCCTTTCGACTAGTTTTGCTTCCCTTAACAACACTATCTTCACTGCATCCGAGCCGTTCTTGTGCCGTGCTGTGTTTTCGTTGTCATGCCCCCAGACCTTGTCACCCTAAACCATTGCTTTCTTCTGTCCTGGATGGCAGAGTGAACAAGTCCACCACGCGGTTGGTCATTGGCCCAAAGTACAACGAGCTGAGGGACTGGCACCATGGCGTGTCCGCTCGCACCCTCAATGTCCAGTAGACCTGTGTATAAACGTATATATATATGGATATACTTTATGTGTGAGTATGCGTACGCGAGTGTGATGGATTGCTGTTGTGGCTTGATGGCACGATAGAAAGTAGTAGTGCAGACAAGTGGAATGAGAACTACAGCACAGGACATACGAGGGGTTGAACTGATTAGTTGACCTAGCTACTCCGCAGACCTTTAATGCTTGAAGTCGACTATCCGCTACTCCCATGTTTTTGGTCCCTCATCTTTTATTTGGTCAATTTACAAAAGACGCTCGACTTGCTTTTTTGTTGACGTCGTAGGACTGTAACATTCTGTGGACCACTGACTGAGCTGTCCAGCCAACAAGGCGACACAGTCTTCATGCTTTCGCGCCGGTGATAAAAATAGCAGTTAGCCTCAAAAGGGTTGGCTATGTTGAACATCGCTAGTCTTAAAAAGATTCATACCGGTGGTATCCCTGTGCTGGCGGCGAGCAACAAAAGGAATTGACATCAGTGTTGTCTGGCAATGCACAAAAACAACCATGTGTTGACAAGAACTTTATTCATCGTAGAATTTGTGAGATAAAACACAAAACAACATCATGGTTTTTGTGCTTTACAATAGTGACTTCAGTAAGATTTCTGAACTTCTGAATGCTAAAAGCACTTGGAAATATTTTACCCAAAAAGAAACACACCATTGCAATTGGCTGGCAACCAGCTGAGGGTGTCCGAAGACAGATGGGATAGGCACCAGCATGCCAGCGACCCTTGTGAGGATAAGTGGCTATAGAAAATGGCGAGACACGACACAAAATGAGATCAGACTCTGACAGCAAATACACTTAGTAGAAAACAGTTAAAAAAAGTGCTTTTATGCCTGTTTGTCAAGATGGGTCTTTATGTCAAACTGGTCAGTGTCATAATTAATTATTTTTTAATTTACTTTGACTCAACTTTCATCACATTATAGTCAACTGCAAAAGAGAGTTATTCAGTCAACCCCTAGTACATAACATATATTCATATTTATATATGTTATGTATACACACACACACACACACACACACAGTCTTTTTCCTCTGCTGAAGGTGTTGGTGTAACCGATGGACAGAAGTATTGAAACACCAAGCTGTTGTAACCGATGGACAATATTACCGGAAAAAAAAGGTCACTTCAGTGGAACCTCCAAAGTGGACCACAATTATCCTAGTTGACTTGCAATTTCCTTTCAAAATAAATTGTCCAAAAATACTCTCTGGTTTGTCACGTTTGACCACATAGTAATTCACATACATCTCAATGCAGGATTATCCGTTGTTTGAACGAATCAGCTTTGAGGAGTAGTCTGTAAGGAGGTGTATATACAGTAAGTGCATGTACTTGGATGTGGGAGTCCAAAATGGGGCTTTAGAACACTTTGAGTGGTCAGTGAAAGTAAAAATGTTTGGTTTGTTTTCGGCTTGACGATAAAGTATAGTGACTGTGTGAAATTTATGAATGCTCTCCCTATTCAAACCCCTTTGAAAAGGCCCTCGCTATGTAAAATATTTCTCCTGTTCATGTTTACTTGACCTTGCTGGTGTTGTCTTCTCAAATTTGAAGTGGTGTCAAAAAAGGTATTATGATAACTTATAGCTAATAAATTTGCTGCTTATACTCTTTGTTCATGTTCTGTCTTCTCTTTTCATTTCTCATGATGGCATTACTTCTTTATTCTTCATTCACCTATTATGCTGCTCATAGTCGTGTCACACTTTAGGTACAGAACAGTTTTTGTGTGGGGTGGAAAGGGAGGAAGTGGGAACTTTGCTGCTTTAAGGCTGGAGGGTGGGAATTGGAGGGGAGCACTATACAACCCCATTAAAAAAAAAAAAAAAAAAAGAAAAGAAAATAGCCCTGCAGCCACATGCTCTGGCTGGGGCACCAAAACATTTTGTGTTGTTGTCATAGAGAAAATTTCTGTGGCCAGCCTAATTATGAACATGATGAATACAAATGGACGGAGATAAGCATTTGGCAGCATCCTTCCCGGGAGAAAGTCCTGATAACAGTTTTGTGAAGAGGCTTACAATCAGGTTGAGACTCCGCTCAAATGGGACACGTTGCCACGTTTTTTTTTCCCACGTTGCATAGTTTTTCAGGGGTCACATTCAGTTCACTTTTTCTGTTGGTCGCTCATCCCACATCATCCAAAAAGACTGGCAACTTGTTTACTTTTAATAGGGCTCTTCCAGTTTTCTGAGGAAACTGCCAGCTCCGAACAAGTGGACAGCTGTGGACACAATTTACACAATGTGACTATGAACACCAATATGAATACAAAAATGACAATTATACAGTTTATAACATTTTATATACAATGTTCCCTCGCCACTTTGGGCTTCATATTTCACAGCTTCAGTGTTTCGTATTAAAAAAAAACAAACAAACAATAAAAGCACACAATAAGCACCATATCCTATTATACTCTTTCCTCAGTTTTCTGTTTGCTGCCATCTGATTGCCTTGGTCCATCAACTGATTGGCCCAGGTGCCTGACCTGCAGCCTACAAGGCTGTTTTGTTTTTGTTTTTTGTTTTTTTGTGAAGGTCCCCACATCGCTTGACTTGCTCTACTGAACGGTTGCGCCTTGCGAACTCTACTTTTCGATTTGTTTGCATGTGACGCCCTGGAAATGGCTCCTAAACATCCCACATTTTTAATTCATCTAATGAACAGTAAAAGAAGAGGCTGAAGGTGACCGTGAATGAAAAAGTTAAATTACTCGACATGTTAAAAGAAGGACGCTATGCCTTGGTGGCATGCCATTACGGAGTGAATGAATCCACTGTGTGTAACATTAAGAAGGATGAAGTAAAATTCAGTTTTTCTGATTGTTTTTTTTCAAAGCATGTTGCGACATCTCGCAAAAAGCCAGTCCTCTTAATGTAATGTACTAGTGGACGTACAACGGACCTGCAATACAACGGGGTAAGATTCGAGTTTCCACACAGCCGTTCGTCACACAACTGCACACAATTACACCTAAGGACATTTTTTTTGTCCAATACACCAGCCATGCATGTTTTTGGAGTGTGGGAGGAAACCGAAGTGCTTGGAAAGAACCCACGCAGCCTCGGGGTTAACATGTAAACTCCACACAGGAAGGTCGGAGCCAGCTGGAATTGTATGCAGGTCCCTGAACTGTGAGGCCGAAGTGTGAACCACTGCTCCACTGAGCCACCTCTCTCTCTCTCTCTCTCTCTCTCTCTCTCTCTCTCTCGCTCTCTCTCTCTCTCACACACGCACACACATTAGTATGTATACTGTGCAATATATATGCAAGTACGTATACATAGTCCCCCACAATATGTTTATGCGTATACGTACTGTATTTTACTGCACAACGGACACAGAGAATATGAATAAAAATATAAACTCAAAATGACTCTAAAATAATGTAAGATTTAAAAACATAGTCTTACTTGAATTAAATTGAAATTCCTTTATGATCCCGTCAATGGAAAAAGAACATGTACTCGAACATCGATAAACACTAAAAATTAAAAAGTATCGCCAACAAATAGGAAGGGACATAGTATAATTAACATTTTAAAACATTTTGTCATATAAAATGTTAGTTAAAAATAATACTAACGTTCTCAAACACAGATACAAACTGCTCTATTCTAGCAGTTGCACTTTATTGCCACTTGAGGGAGGCACCAACTCAAAGCAAATACTAATTCCCTGCTGCTGTGGAAGCATTTTATGGTGGCGATCGCAACCCCCTGCGATGCGGTGTTGGTGCCGCTACATAAATGCCATACAGTGAAATGCATTATAGCACGCAACACGTTATATCTTTAAGTCAGCTATCTGTCCATTTTTTGCTGCCTTTCCTACACTTTCTTTGTCTCAACTTGGCGTTCAAAAACCGCAATCGAACAGTTCAAAACGAGCACAACCATTTAATGTCTTAAACCACCCAAAGTTGATCCACACGATGCCTGCCTCACTATTGTTCAGAGGTCTTGGGTTCAAATTTCTACTCGTGGAATTTGCGTATTCTCAGGTTTTCTCTGAGAATGGATGTTTTTTCCACATCCGCATCCATTTCCAACCTGTAGCTCTCAAAAGCGAGAAAAGCCCAAACATTTTTTTTTCAAACTTTTTGTATCATTTCATTTGATGACATTGAAGAAATTACGGTGGGCTTCAATGTAAGGTAATCAGTGTGCAGTTTGTTTATCACTTGTAAACTTGCCTTGCCCTTAAAATAAGTCAACACACAGCCGTTTTTCATTTGAAATGATGTTTGAGCATGTCAGTATTGTGTGGGTCTAGGATTATTTTTCCACCCTTCAGAACCTCCTAAATTGCTCCAGAAATCTTCTTCCAACCATCCTTGATGACATTTGGTAAAAATATCACATGCTGTCTTTCCTCCCCTGCAGCCTTCCTTTTGAGGATTCCCTACACTTGCTCAATATGGGTTAGGTCAGGAGACATGCGTGTGATGGAGTGTTGAATTTTGTCCTGCATAGAGTGACACTAAAGTGTCCACCAGGTGTTCTTGGTCCACGACTACTCCCATCTACCCCAAGTCCAACAGTACGTAGATGGCTTTTGTTTGAACAGACAACAAACGGTCCATTAACATTTCCGACACTCACCTGAGCACACAGCAGATGGCCTATCATTTAATACTCTCATAGTCTTTGGATAACATTCAATCTTCCTTCACATTTACGGTACAGTATGTAGACAAGGCAGAGATCACATACACCCACACTTCATTCTTTAGCAGCACACACTTAGCATCCAGTGTCATATCTGTGAGGCGCTGCCAATGGCTCCTTTCACATCAACCGCAGAGAGTTAAAAGTTGTCTCTGGGGACATATGGACTGTGTCTTCTCGTGCCAAGTTAACGGGAATGCATTTGCTGGTCTGAAACCATGCTGACACCTAAAGCCTTGAAATGAATGTGACAGCGATTAATGTCCTTCTGGCAGTATAGGGTAGTAGCAAAATGTTTGCGTTAGAATGTTAAGTATTTACTACACAGCAATACATTGACACTTGTGACTCAAATTTCTTGTAAAATGCAATCATATGTTGCAGTGTCAAAAGCCAGCATAAATACATATTTTTTGTATGTTTTTACTAAAATAAAGCATATATCATGAAATTAACAACAAATAAAGAAAAATACAATTGTAATGTAAAAAATAAAAGCTGAAGAGAACTTAAAAAAACACCCCTCAAACGTAATTAGTGGAAAGCAGCATATCAAATCAAATGGAATTGTTTTACATTAATATGCATTGTTCTAGAACTTTATTGCATCACCCCTATCGAGTTACATATCAAATATTCATATTGGAGGGATTGACATCGCTCCTCTATAGTTAGAATTCCGTTGCCACAGGAAATAAATAGAAAAGTTAATTGAATTTTCTCTCAGATCGGCTCTGTGGCGCAGTGAATAGCACGTCTGCCTCACAGTTCAAAGGTCTCGGTTCAAATCCACCTGGCTCCGGCCTTCCCTTGTGGAGTTTGCATGTTCTCCCCGAGCCCGTGTGGGTTCTCTCCGGGCACTATGGCTTCCTTCCACACTCCAAAAACATGCATGGCAGGTGAATTGGACATACTAAATTGTCCTTAGGTGTGATTGGGTGCGTGAGTGGTTGTTCGTCCCTGTGTGCCCGGGGACTGGCTGGCAACCAGTTCGGGGGTGTCCCCCGCCTACTGCCCGAAGCCAGCTGAGATTGGCGCCTGCGACCCTTGTGGGGATAAGCGGCTCTAGAAAATGGATGGATGGAATTCTCTCGCTCTCTCTATATAGACTATATAATATACATATGTGATAGGAGGTGGAGAGAGATTGTGGGCGATTATTTAGGATTAAAAAAAAATTAAACAATAAAGATGCATTTCCATAGGAGTAGTATGACTAATTGAAGTCAATACGTAACATTGATAGCGTTATATTGACAAAACACTGCTGATTGAAATTACATTCTCCCTCTTTCCTCTCGTCTCTCATTGTACTGTAGCGAACAAGCTTATGCTAAGTCCAGATGGGCCCGCTAATGCATGTAAACAGCGGGGCTCTCTTACTTAATTAACCAATCAGTCGAGCGGAATAGGATAAACATCCCTCGTAATTAGCAGAGACGGTGGAGAATATTAACGACCTGGGGCATAATTGTCACTGATGAACGTGGAGCCGGGTGAGCGTCACGTGTTTTCGCTCATGTAATCAGCGCGGCTGATGTATGAATGCAGTTAACCGGACAAATGTTGTTAGCATGACATCATGATGAGTGATGCTGACTTTCATTAAACATTACCACAGGAATAAAGAATGATTAAAAAGGAAAAAGAAAAGCGAACTTTCAATATTTTGCCACTTGCATTTAGCCAACATGCAAAAGCCATAAAAAAAAACACATTTTGAAAAGCCGTCATAACCCTCAGTCCTCTTTTTAAATAAATGTAAAGTTTTCAAACACTAACGCTTATTCGAAACACACTTTTTAAACATATTGTAGATGAACCAACACCTGCAAGTGGGCAATGTCAAGAATTTTTTTTTTTTTAAATTTCACGACACAATACACATTTTTGGATACATGACACACATTCTGATGGTTGCTTTACAGAATGATACTTTTTAAATTTGTACTAAATTCCAAAATGTATGACCTCAGGGTGTAAGGTCAGGATAGTTCTGTTATGAAACTGAAACTGTCTTCCTACTTGCGTTACAGAGCTAGTTTTCCGAGTCTAGTTTCCAAATCATGTGAAGCTGTCTTATTGGTTTCTTTCAGAGTCATTTCTGAGTCTCGTTGTATCTCCAGTCTAGTTTTCCTATTTCCAACATGCACTGTTGGTACGTTGGTTTTTTGTGTATAAGACTGTACTTTTCGTCTGTTATGTCTGCTTCTAAATTCAAATTCTGCTCTTCCCGTGACAGGTTTGAATTCTGAAGCTTGATTATTGATTCTATTTTTCACCTATACATTTTGGTCATATTCCAAATTCTGCAATCTCGGATTAGTGCTTTGTGAAATTTTGGATGGCAAAAACATTTTGGCCTTTTGTTTGGCTTGTGGATACAAACAAAAATCAGGTTTGTAGTTAGCGCACGTTCTGTACAATGATGTCGCGTGGGTCGAACTGCAAGATGCTGATGTGATTTGGGTTGTGATTTGTCCTTATGTTACACGTGTGGCATAACATGATAAGAGTGAAAATATAGAGCAGCCTGAAGACCTCTTTAAATTGAATTAAGTCTGGCCTGTCTCAAGGTTCATTAGCTGCAATCAATGCAAACAAAGTCCTTCGGTTAATGTACATCACTGTGTTTACAGTGGGCTTCTATCAAAATCAATGAATTTAGCTCCGTATTTTAACATTGAAAGAACCTAAATATTTTGAATGCTTCACTAGCTGCAATCCGGAATCACCTTACATCAGTGACGTCTCATGTTGTTTTTTAGCACTACCGTTACTCACAAAATAGCTCACACATTACAACGTAATGGAATCATTGACTTCTTAATGGTTTTGGAGGCAAACAGTTAGGTCTCTGAAGTGCCTGCTTACCCATCAAATGTGCGACCAAGAGGTGCCTTGTACTGTGTATTGCGTAAAACAATAATAATAAAAAAGTATGTTGGATGCATGTCTTCAAAAATGTGTGGCCTGGTGAATGATGTCATGTCCTGGATTTTTTTTGGCTGGTAGATTAGCTGGTTGCATGTGAACGTCCGGGCGTGAGTTGTGGCCAACAGCAGCAGTATTTCAGACAGTTCGGCAAGGTGTCCATCACTTGAAAGTAGCTCTGAATTTTCACCCATCCTTGCTGAACATGATGTGAGAGGAGAATATAAAGGGGGGGTGATTACTTTCCAAAGGTAGGTGGATGCCCAGAATGGCTCGCTCACAAACTTGTTGTCAAAAGTATGGACAGAATAGATTTACTCGGTTTTGTTATTTCCCATGGGCAGGCATGCTCGATACCAAACAATTTGTATACAAACATTAAAAAGTAAACTTTCCAAATGATTTCCTGTTTAAAACTCCATCAGCACATACAGTGCCGCCATGGCGGCAGTTGCCATAACATGTGTCTGATGTGAGGACAGCCAGGCTCGACGAGAGTGGGGGCAGTAACCCAACTTGGCAGCAGCCTCAACCTTACCATTTTATACACATGTTGGTGTGTCTTAGGCGGCTGTCTTCGGCCCACCCAGGCTCCTCAGCTGCCCCTCGTGAACACGTACAGTACATGGAAACACATAAAACGCGAGACAGAGAAGAACAAAGAACTGATTTTCCCAAAGTTCATTTTAGGCTCAGATCAAAAGTTTGAAAGTTAAAAATGTGCCAACAGACTAAGTTTGATTTTATATTTGAATTGTATGTGACCTGAAGGCTTAGTAACTTCAAAATTCGGAAATTCGGAAATGACCAACCTCAGGAATGAGTTTGAAAGGTGTAAACTCAGTGTTATTTGCATTTAAACGCCAACGTTTTGTGCACATTTCCCCCCAACATTTTAGCACATTTGGATTTGTGCAATTGAGGGATGTTAATTTTAAATACTGCGATAGATTTGTCTCAACTTCAAAAACTCTGAGCTCAATATATTCAGTTTTGAAAAATAATGGAAGTTTGGTGTGACATTATTTCTAACAAATTTTGGTCAAATATGAATTGTAATACCTTTAGTTAAATGGTGCTTACTAGATGTGTTTATTACCGGTCCGCATTTAATGGCATAAGGTGATCACAAGTTACACATCAGAGCAATGTGCACCTTTCCACAAAAGATGTGAGCCCATAAAGTGCCCAGGCAGTCTGGTTGAAAACCAGGGATCCGAATTGCTAGACTATGCACTGTCCCTCGGCTGTCCAGCTGTAGCATCATTAAGGCAAGCGAGTTTAAATGTGGATTGACTATAAAAGCCCAGTTAAAACACGACAACAACAATAACCAGTGATGGGGTAACTTTATATGCCCTGTAGAAAATCGTATTTGTATTGTAACTGTTTATCCGCAGAATCCGCCTGGTGGCTTCGCCTGCTGTCGAGACATCTTTGCACTGGACATTTCCTGCCTAATACGGGAAAATGTGTTTATCTGTATTTTGTTGGTATTTTGTACACTCAGCATCCGCTTCAACCTGTTGAGCTTGGAAGGGGGCTCCTCCCACCTGTGGTCCCTTCTGAAGGTTTCTGATTTTCCCCAAATTGGGGTTTTTGAGTTTTTTCTTCTCCTTTTGGGAGATGATCAGGGGATGCTGTTGTGTATTTATGATGAAGAAGTCTCTGTATGACTTCTTTTCACCTGTAAAGCGCTTTGAGACTTTGGTGATTGAGAGCTATATAAATAAACTTGATTTTATTTTATTTGACTGTGACTTGCCAGCTTTCCAAACATTTCTTTCTGAATCAACGACGCACTATATTGAAGATTCCAATTCTCACATGTAAACAGTTTGACATGACAAATCACAGTATTTCACGTCGTCAAGATGAGACTCATGAATACCTAATCGAAGTCAAGTCATTCGTTTATATGTTTTAGCAGAGCATGTTGCAAGTCCTGAAATTTGGACCCGAGTCCTGTAATAATAATCTCATTTGAAAGGATTCAAGCAGATGGGGTGGAAATTTCATGAGCACTTTGCCTTTAGCGCTGGCACTGTGAGTCTGGCATTTCTCTGCACAACATCTAACATCATGTTATATTATTACGGGCTGATATCACAAGGCTGTCGTCTGTGCAGTGAAACTGGCGACGGTTCCAAGTAGGAAGCTGACTGTGTGGAGTGGAGCGCTGTGTTTTTTTGGGCAGGACCATATTTGTCTCTGCTCTGTCAGCGAGTAGGTGGTCTGGACTATGTCTTGCTTATATTCCACTAAGGGCACCCAAGAGACAGTATGTGTGCCAACATGTAAAAGTGGCAAAGATTCTGACGATTCAGAATGAATGTTAATAGAATACTGCTGTATCACCAGAGGAGAGAACCTAGAGTGTTCCTTGTTACTCACCATGGAATAACCCAGAGGGATGACGTGTAGACTGAGTTTTTTTCTTGTAGCTCTCGTGTGACTGTTTTTATCGAAGTGTATACCTAAAATTTGTGCTCCCATCTTTTCATAGAACTATTAACAAGAATATGACCTCAAGCTGACATAGCAAAAATCATTTTTCCCATCAGTGTGTAGTTTGAGTCTTGTGTGCTTCCTAATATAATGGTTTGTGTTGGTTGTTTGATACAAAAATTCCATTATTACAAAGGTTTGAAGAATTGAGCATATATATTCTATTTTGCAAGAGAAGTTCAATGTGTTGCATATTTGGTCAAGGGTTCTGTCATAGGTCTGAAGGCTTTGGCAACAATAGAAGCGCAGTCATAATTGCCTGGTAGGCCAATATGTAAAAGAGGTCAAGTGGGTGACCTGCACAAGTTTTACTTGGAACAAAGCGCTTCAAAAACAGCACTACAATTTTAATTCATCGGCATGGATTTCGCAATGCCATTTTTGCTTTGTATCAAATATAAAATATGTTTGAATGTTAATTTTAATGATCGTTGAACATCAATGAGTTACTTTGCTTTACACAGTCAAGAACCTGAGCCCAGCAGCCATGAGTCTGCTACTGTCAAGACCATGATCAAATCACCCGCGACAACTCAAGGTAAAACACAAGTCGTGTGAGTGAGTGCATGTTTGTACGCGTGTCAGTGTGAGTATGTGTACATTAGAATATAACTTTGATTCCCTACTATGACTGTATCCATTCATCATATTGTGGCTCCACAAGATAAGAGTCCATGTATAGATATCCAAGTGTGTCTTTTGCGTATGTTTGAACTGCTTTGTTAGTGATGTGTGTGTGGGCGTGTGTCCTTGTTTATATTGCACATGATGGGGACTAAATGTTGTCTTTGTGGGGAACTTTTTCACTCGGGGGAACCATTTTGACAGACCCCACAAGTTTACACCTGTTTTGAGGGTCAAGACTTGCTTTTAGAGTATAGATTTGAATTGGATATGGTTGAGGTTCTGGTAAATGTTAGGGCAATCTGTTGTGATGGTCAAAGTTAGGGTTATGGGCTAGTAAATGTCAATGGAATGTCCCCACTACAAGACAAATACCCCCTTGTGTGTGTGTGTGTGTGTGTGTGTGTGTGTGTGTGCGTGTGTTCGTGCGTGTAAAGTCTTCTGAATGATGTGAGATGTGTGTGTTTGTGCGTGTAAGTCTTCTGAATGATGTGAGGAATCCTTTGTTGAGGCACGTGCTGCCTTGCTGACACCTGCTGGGTCTGCAGACGAAAGGGTAAAAGTCAAACAACTTATGCACATGGAAGACAAACAGTCACATACACGTGCACATGCATATAGATAGGTTTTCCCTTGAGAAAAAATGGCAATAAAAGTGCAGAAAACCCCTTCCACTTGAAATTTGTGGTTCTGCTATTTGGCACATATTTTTGTTCACCTGTGACTCAATATTCTACTTTATTTGGGATGTAATTCCATATCTAACCACTTGGTGCTGCCAGACGGTTGTGTTGAATACTGTAAATTTAAAAGAAGAAGAGTAAACAGGAAGCATTTCAAAAGCAGTATAATTTTTGGTAAATTGATTTTATATTGAATATTCTATCATGCTGCATTTCACTCCTACAGAAAGCAACAGCAACCTTTTTAATGTAACGATTTGGATATGAATTTTGAATGTATATGTTTAGATAATAAGCTTGTTAGTTTAAAAAAAGTGATATATTTGCTGACAGGGGTAATCTTCACTTTTCGCAGGTGTCAGTCCTCAGTGTGGCCTAATCACACCATCCTTTGGCATGAAGTCTGATGACAGCGCGGCCAGGTGTCCCGCTCCCGCCCGTCCCGTGCCTCGTGCCCACCCTAAAGATGAGGACTCGCTGGTGCAAATGGCGGAACACTATCCTGCTGGGACCCGCACGCCTATGTGTGGCCACTGCAATAAGGTCATTAGGTAAGGAAAAAATCATTATTTTCCCATTGCACTGGACCACAGTGGTTTATCATGGAGGGGATAGGTTCATGTTACCATGCCGTATAAAATACCAAATGTTTTACTCAAGACAAATCAATGTATCAAAACTTAACATTAAACATGACTTTTAACCCTTGTTCTGTATTGTGTCCAAATCTTGAACACATTTTCCTACCGTATTTGAGCCAAGAGATGGGCCACTCATGGAAGTGTGATTGCTAGGTGAATGTGCCGTTGTGAACTTTGACATGAAATTTCAGCTCCCCAGAGTTGTTTTCAGTGCTTCTCCTTTGCTTACCACGTCTTTGATTTTGAAAGTCAAAGATTTGGACACAATACTGCACAAGTTAAAGTATTCTTACTATCTCTGAAGAAATGAGATACTGTCATCACTTTGGAAAAACAAAAAGAAGTAGAATCAGATGAAGCTGTGTGCTCCTGTAAAAATGACACAAAACAAAAGAGAATTGAACATCGTTTATTTAAACACCAATATCTTCAACCAAATTATGTATGTTTGTCTAACAAATGTTCATAAATGTCTTTATGATGTAAAGCAATAAAACACACAAAAAGACCATGATACTAAAACTTGACATTACACATTCATATTGGGGGTGCGAGGCGATGCCATGGGGAGGAGTGCAGATGACTCCAAGAAATAGATTTAGAAGTTATCATTTAGGCTTGAAAGTCAATATTTGTAGGAGTTTATTTATATCGTATTTTTTTCCTGTTAATGTCAAATAGAATACAATTTTAGCTATACCTTAACAAATTTTCTACTTATTGTCACTTCCTGTCTTACAGTCACCGCGGCTATTGGCAAAGCTGGAAATGTTTTAACATACACAAAGTGGCCTCTACTTCTTGCTGATATTACGCTGTATCTGTTTGAGTAAATCTTTGAACTGTTCAGCATGTTGGGGCACAAATAAGTATTCCACTGAAGGGATGCAACTGTGTAGCCGGACTCACACGTATACATTAAAAGCCCATAAAACGATCTCTTAAAAATGTTCAACTTAACAGTATGTGATTACAATGTTGTTGTGTTTGTTGTTATTTCAGGGGACCATTTTTGGTAGCAATGGGCAAATCGTGGCATAAAGAAGAATTTAATTGCATCCACTGCTGCACATCTTTGGCAGACATCGGCTTTGTGGAAGAGCAAGGACTCGTTTACTGTGAACACTGCTACGAAGACTTTTTTGCGCCGACATGCAGCCGTTGCCAGGCCAAGATACTGGGGGTGAGTGGCTTGCACTTTGCAGGATGCCTGGTTACAAGTGGGGCCCCTTCCTTCATTCATTGGTCCTTTAGACATTTCCGCAAGTCTTGTTATGTTTGGAAATGTCCACCTAATTTTCCTGCCCATCTACTGAACTTCTGTTTCGGGGCTAATTTTATCTTACGTTATACTACTGCGTGAGTTGAGTGGGAAAAAAAAAAAAATCACCAATCTGGTGCAGCGTTAAAAGAGTTATGGATTTTTTACTATAATTAGTTTTTTCATTGTTTCAACTGTTGTTTATCGGGTTTATTCCGTTTTAATTTTTGAGAGAATTTAGTTTTAGTTATTTTTCGTAATACAGTATCAGTTTTGTGTTTCATTATTATTTATGTAAAAACAAAACAAATGCACACACAAAAAACCTTCATTTATTGTAAGGCATCCTTCCATGTTGAAAGAATGAGGCTTGAGGTTGCAGGTGTAACTTTTGACCCAACATGTCAGGAAGCTAACATATGGCTGCTCTGCCGTTCACTGACATTCATCCGTCACGTGTTCCGAACCTCTTGAGGGCCTCCAATCCCTTAGCGAACCCTCCGTTTCTCACACATCTTCAAGCAGCTTAGGGCGCCTTATTAACCTGTTTTCTCGCCCTCTTGCCCCTAAGCCCCTCCAATTTAGTGTGACCCACCAGCTTTTCCATTGATTCCCTGTCCCGGTGGTGTTCTCACACTCTTCTGGGTGGGGAATCTCTATTTTAAGCCAAGTCATGAGCTCCCAGGAGAAGAAGACGAAACCCATGATTGTTAAGTTCGTTGTACTAGTAATAGTACAAATTTGAGTTTATGTTTGAAAAGGTGAACTCTGTCAAAAATTCTGTAATAATAATAATCATCATCATCATCTTCATTGGATTCTAACTGCAAGAAGGGGTTGTTATGTAAGTGTGGCAGTCTGAGCTACAGGCTAAGTTTTTTTTTTTTTTTTTAATTAAAAATGACCACAGTGGACCCTTTCTGTGAACCAAAGAGAGAAATCTATTCTTTAAAAAATATAAAGACTCTATACTGGGAATTTTTCAAGATTTTTGAGCTAATCTCTTAGTTTTGTTTCTAGGAAGTGATCAACGCCCTTAAGCAGACATGGCACGTTCACTGCTTCCTGTGTGCTTCCTGTCAGCAACCCATCGGAAATAACACCTTCCACCTAGAGGATGGTGAACCTTACTGCGAGCAAGGTGAGACGAAGAAACGACGCAAGTACACCACGGACTGCGCCCTTTTAAATGTGTTGCCGATCATCGTTTCTGTTCTGATAATGAGTTCAATGAGTGTAAGGCAGACAGTCCAGTTTGGAAAATTTTGCACATCGAAAAATCCAAAAAAGAGCAACGGCTCAGCCATTGGTAGAATGGTTACATATTTTTTAGCTTTCACAATGTATTCTTTAATAATGTGGTAACATTATATTCTAAAATTTATTATTATTCAATTATGCTAACAGCAGCGATACTGCATTGTGTCCTTATTTTATGTGTGTGTCACAGACTTCTATAGTTTGTTTGGCACGGGCTGCCATGGCTGCGAGTTTCCCATCGAGGCGGGAGACAAGTTCCTGGAGGCGTTGGGCTACACGTGGCATGACAACTGCTTTGTGTGTGCAGTAAGTGCAATGGACTGCTCATCGTGCTCATTTCCCACATTTCCCTCAAGACTCTCCATATGGTGTCATTTTTGTCAACCACAGGTGTGCTCCACTACTCTGGAGGGCCAGACCTTCTTCTCCAAGAAAGACAAGCCGCTGTGCAAAAAACATGCGCAAACATTCAAAATATAACTTTCTTTGAGCGGAGGCAACAATGATTTTTTTTTTTTTTTAATTTTTAGAAATGTTATTTTTTTAAATTGATGGTTGTGTGTTGTACTGTATGTTATAATTCATGAATACTGTTTTTTTTTTTAAACAACCACAATCTCCGTTATGGCATACATACAATTATTTTATGTATTCTATTGTATTCTATACATCCTGAACTGGTTGTCAGCCAATTGCAGGGCACACGGGACAAATAACACACCCAATCACACTTAAGGACGATTTAGTATGTCCAATACACCTGCAATGCATGTTTTTGAGGGCAGAACCAGAGTGCCCGGAGAGAACCCACGCGGGCCTATGGAGAACATGCAAACTTCACACAGATAGGCCGGAGCAAAGTGGAAATGAACTTGGGTCCCCGAACTGTGAGGTGCAGATAATGTGAGATAACTTGAATCATTATTTATTTCACACTGAATGCAGTTTTCATGCAGTTTTAAATAATTATTGCTTTCAGTTCTTACTATCATGCCTATAATTCATGCATTTTATTATGAACGGATAAAAAAGGTAGAGTTTATTATGACTGTACTCCCCCAAAAATATCTTTCTAGAAATAAAAGCTCTATCTGCTAATGAATTTTGCCTGAAAGCGCAGCATTTACGCTTCATAACAGCATTTTACTTTTTGCAACAGCAATATAATTTCATGCATTCAATATTTTCTTTGCATTTATGAACAATTTTTATTCTGATTCTGATTAACCCATATTTCGAAGTTGGCAAAATAATTCCCTTTTATTTCGTTACATGTTTCAAAAAGTACATGTTGCCCGCACGCTTTACTTGATTATTCAACATTGTTATTTTAAATGATTTATTTTGTATTTTTGAGTCGGTATCCTGCCTTATTATTATAATTATTATTGTCATTATTATTGATCAACCATAGTGGTGATTCTGACAGTGTGCGCACAATGCGCATGCTCAGCAGGTTTGTACAGGTACACGCACGCATGACGTAACACTCACGCACGAACACAGCGTTCAGACTGCACGGCAGTCCACAAGTTAGTGAAATTGCATCTTCTCCACAAGCCAGACCGAGCAACTTTCTTCTTTTCTGTCCTGCAAGACACGGCCCCACGCCAGCTTTAGGTAGGTGAAGTTAAGTCTTGTTGAAAGTTTCAAAATGCAAGATGACGCACAGGTTTTTCTTGTGCCAGATGTGTTAGTGTGTTGATTGACATCATGTCGCTTTCAGTCTCTTCAGCAGTTATTTAACCCGGTTCATGTTTTTGTTGGACGCTTTCAGAGACGAAAAAAATGTTCAAAGGACTTGCATTTAGGTCCATTTTTAGGTCCATTTTTAAGGCTTGGGCTACCAGTCTATTAGACACGTTGAATAAAAGAAATTTGGTGTCGGCATTTTGCTATAAAAGAAGGTAGAGTTCTTGAATCACAAATTATGACAAATTGTAATGCGGACTGAATGATGCGAGTGACTTTCAGTAGAATGTTGATGGGGCAAGTCAAAAGTCACACCAATTACAATTACTGCAGTGTTAGAATAATGAATGCACAAACATCTGAGCCAACCACGACAATGTTTAGGGTAGTTGTTTTTTTCCCCTACTGGCCATTAAAAATTAGCTGGTATTAGTGAATGTTGAGAAGGTCTTGTTTTTAAATTCTGTTCATCCCCCCCCAAATATATTGTAATTCGTGAACTTTTCTTCCAAGGAAATTGTCAGATCTTTTTTAGAAATAGTTTTGTTTGAAATCTTTTTCTAAAATAAATACGAGTCAGGGTTTGCCAATTTTTTTTTTTTGGTGTTTGAACACACCATAAATAAAGTATTCTTTTTTTTTTTTAAGAGATTAATGGTCTTCCCCGGAGGTGTATTTTTTTTTCAAGGGGGTAAAAAGCCTAAAAAATATATAGACTAACAACACTAACTATACTTAACACGCTGAGGCCACTCCATCACAAAAACCAAAGAAAAAGCAAAAGGCACAATGTTAGTCGTATCCTATTGCTTGCTGTGATTTTTGTGCACCTTAGGTTTTTCTCCCTGCCTTGAAATCTACAACCACATTAGATCGTGTGTGTGAGCAGTTTTCCTCGTTTACGTAAATAAGAAGCAATCTTATTTGGTCCGGAACACATGATGCAAATCTGCCATGCGGCCACATCGGCTCAATTGGTTGTTGTAATTGAGTTTCACATTGCAGCTGTAAACAAAACGCTCACCTCACTTTAACTGCATATGCGCCTATGTGTCTGTGTCTTTGCGTGTGCTCTTGTGCGTGTCTGTGGCAAGCAGGTTTAATAGTATCCGATACCTTATGATTTAAGATTAGGTGTATGATTCTGAAAATTTCCGTGTCCTAGCAAAAACAAAAAAGGCAATCGACACGGAAGCCCAATAGAACAAGAAAAACTTTTTACTAAATGGACAACCAATTTATTAGCTATGTCTGTATCATATTTGATCATGGCAGGTCCCTCACGAACCACCTGTTGTATGAGTTAATTGTGTCTCAAATTTCATCTTTCCTTGTTGAAATGAATGCAAATGCCATTCATGCATTCTAGGCCCCCCCCCCCCCCCCCCCCCCAAATACAGTACAAAGTACAAATACAAAAGTATTTTGTAATTTGCTTTTCGAGAGAAAATTAGCACTCGGACTGTGTTGCACTTTATTTAAAAAAAAAACACAAAAACAAATGACACATTTGGGTGGTAATACAGAAAAGACCATAGCAACTAAGCCACAGTAATGCCAGTCAGAGGATAAAGAATATATGCCTGAGTACATTGTCGTAATCACTGTATACACGTCAGGTACCTTTCTGTGTGTCTTGCTTACAGGTTTAACTAATGAAATACTGAAACAAGTTTTGTGAGGCCGTTTTCCAGTATGCATTGGGAGAACTTAACTTTTTTTTTTCTCTCTCACACTAACAACAACTGCAGGTGTAAAAAAGCCATGTCCATTCAAGATAACACAAGAAATCAAAATAATCGTGAGACAATCACAAATAAAGTAAAACATTCTTTTTACATAAAGTGCTGCCTTTCCATGCCATTTAGCATACAAGAGTGCACGACTTTGTTCCTGTTGCAGATGTTGGTTGAAGCTGAAAGTAGGTGAGCGAAAAGAGCAAGGTTGAAGTTTGCTACAATGGGTGTGTTGGGTCTTCTTCAGTGTGGCCCCGACATTACGCTGTAATATTTGGTGATGTGGCTCGCATGATGAAATTGCTCGGATACACGTGAATCACATTATCCAGGGGTACCTATTATAGTGACCATTAGCTGTCCAGTTTGGGCCGTAGCACCCACCCAGAATCAACCTCGGAGCCCGTGTGCTAATGTTTCCAGAGCCGCCTTATCTTCATCCTTGGCTTCATTAGTTTGCTCTTATCGCTGCCCCCCTCAGGGTGGAGCACTCATTGTCTCATCATGAAGCTATACTGTATCGCACAGAACACACACACTTCAGGCACTTTGCCTATCCTTGCCTTTCCTACTTGAATGATGTGAGGAAGAGTTGCCTTTGTCAACTTGTTTTAAACATCCTATCTTGACAGGGAATTACAGACTCCGCTCATAGAGATAGTGGTAATCAATGAAGCTAATAGAGCAAGCACCTTCAAAATCTTTTGAAAGTAACAGAATCGTTACCTTATCAACCAGCTGCCAGAATATATTTGATCTTTTTTAAAAATAATATTTCAAAGACCAAATATGAAAAATGACCCCTCAAAAATAAGACGAAAACTATATAGATTTTTTTTAAAATTTTTTTATATACATTCACCAATATGGACTCTGGAATGAAAATACATTTGATCTTAATGGAGAATTTAATTTTGATCAAAATTCCATCACATTTGAAAGACATATTCAACACTTTTTTTACCGCTGATTTTAAAACAAATTGGAAAGAGTGAAGGGCAGCTCGGCGGCAGAGTGAATAGCACGCCCGTCTCACAGTTAAAGTTCAAATCCACCTGGCTCCGGCCTTCCTGTGTGGAGTTGGCATGTTCTCCCCGAGAACATGTGGGTTTTCTCCTGGCATTCTGGTTCCTCCCCCATTACAAAAACATGCATTGCAGGTGTATTGGACATACTAAATTGTCCATAGGTATGATTGGGTGCGTGAATGGTTGTTCGTATCTGTGTGACTCGCAATTGGCTGGCAGCCAGTTCAGGGTGTTCCTCACCTACTGCTTGAAGCCAGCTGGGATAGGCACCAGCAAGCCTGCGACCCTTCTGAGGATAAATGGCTTTAGAAAATGGATGGATGAATGGATGGATGGAAAGAATGGATTTTTTTACTTATGTTTTTCCAAAAAGGTCAAATTGATGTCACGATTGATGTCAAGAGGCTTATTATTATGACACAAATGCAAAAAATACCGAATGAGGCTGAGATGGGTTACCCAAGAATAGATTTGAGTCCCTGTCACTTTTTGTTGCTGTAACTGTATTTTTATTTTATTTTTTTTCCGGCAAACGCTTAGCAGAGTTTGGCTTTGAACTTGAAAAGCTGTTCCTGGTTTTCACCTCCTTCTGCCGACATTTGGGTTGGCTTAGCTCAAACCAAAAGTAATCATGGCCCACATCGACCACTCTGCAGGTCAAAATAGGGGAGTGATGGAGTGATGAGCGGTGAGCTGAGAGGGGAAGAGGGGGGATTAGAAAAGACTGGGGCCAATGTGAAAACACAACGATAAGCATCTGGATCCATTTAGGCCCAATTGTGTACCTAACTTTGAGGACTCCAAATTTTTTTGCTGGCTCTTCTTTGAGGCACTTTTTTGTCAGTGACGGGATAACTATTTCCCTTGGTGCAAATGTCGTAGAGCACCTTCATCTTATGTTTTTGATGTGATCTGGTTACTCTTGTTTTAAATGGAAACATCATTTCTTATCACTTGCTTCTTTTGTTGCAGATTGAACTTTCCAACACGTCAAAACATCTTTTGTGACATTTTACCAAATAAAGAGGGTTAAGAATTTAATCATCGTCCTGTCCTTTTTTGTTTTCATGTTTAACCCTGCTACTAACATTTGTAACCGACATAATTTCATCCAAATAGTTTCCCAAGAGAACACATATTTCATATTTTTCTTTCAATCATTTTTTTCCCTTTAATATTTTTTGCTTCCCTCTGTGTAAATCAGACCGTTCCATTTCAGGTGACTTTTTTGGACAGCGCTGGGTATTGTCATCTTGTGACATTGATACAGATCCAAAATAAAGAATTAGGGCCTTAATATATTAGATTGACGTCCATGTAGCTGGTGTAAAAAAACGTGTGCAACCACAATTTGCGGTGGTCTGTGTACCGTGTTAAGGGTGGTGTTTGGGCGCACATATGGTAGACTGCTTGTCGAAAAAATCTGCAAATCTTTAAATTTGTGCCAGTGCAAGTCTAGTTCAGCGTGTTGGTGAATTTGGTTAGCTGGCGACATCCCATTAGATGTTCCTGTGATTGCAGCGAGATTCACCTCTTGACGCAACTGCTAATTTGGTTTCCAAAATTAGTGGAGCTTTTAGACTACCTAAAATGTTATTTTACGGTGCAGGTGGTGTTGATGTGGCACAGGTGGTGTAAGACGCAAGATGTCGATGATGCGTTACATGTGAAAAACAGTTGTTCAACGGCCTCATCTTGGGCAGCAATTTCCCTTGAGTCACAAATTCTTATTGCGTTCATCCGAGTGTTTCATGAAGTAATTTATCTGCTGTGATTAAATCTGATTCATGTAGAAATTAATTTTGCCCCGACGAAATGGACGTTGAAGCTTATGAAATTAAATCCCAGGAGGGAGCTGTTTCTTCATTTGTGTGTCCAGCAAATTTACTAATTTCTTTCTCTCGCAATTAGCGTTAAACAGGCTTCTGGGAATCCTTGCGTGCCACTGTGTAATGCTAACTGGATGACTTTGACATGCGTTGTGTAACATCACATTTGCTTGCTAGTTTCTTGCTGTTCCTCCAAACAGATAGAGGGCCCATCCCCACGAGGCTTGTCGATCGCGTCGTGCCAGGTTGTCTGGCAGATCTAATTTGGTGAGATTCTGTTTGTGGAAGCAGCTTCAACCAGATGCCCGACGCTGAATTAGCTTTCCAGATCCCAAACGAGGAAGGTGGAGAAACACTGGTTGACAGATTTGGAAAATTCAGTTGCGTGTGCTTCATTCACTGTAATAATCCTCCGACATTGTCAGATAGTTAACACTCAGAGTTAGTGAGCAATTTTATTTTCTGTTCTTAAGTGCAACTACAGATACTTGTTAAAAACAAAGATGATCAATTCCTCTTCCTATATTTGTAAAATTGTACCTGGTTACTTTCCACCACTGATTACTGTACTTGATTTCTTCATCTGGAGGGTAGCCCTACACAAGTCGACATGTCTAACAAGACAGTTGGACAAATTAGAATTGTACCCTTTTGGACCTGACTGGTAAAATTTTAAATCTTAACAAAATACATCTGTTTCTATACACCAATTTTGAATAATTTCTTTCTTAGTTCGAATTCACCCTTAGTAGTAATGTGACACTTGCAAACTAACTGAGTTTTTTGAAAAGTTCTTCACTTTGATTGATGGGACTCCATAGTTCATCCTTTCCACCACCCCACCCCCAGCCACACCATTCACTTCTGTAGAGTGTGTCATCTTAGCATATTGGCGTCATACACTTTTAAGTGTTGTAAGCCAAAAGTCACTCTTCTAAAATATCTTGGGCTGGTCTTAGGATATAAACTTGCATAAATAATAAAAGTATATAATCTATTAATACGTGTTTATAATTTGTTGTGAGAATCAGAACATGCCATATGCAAAACGAACTTTCACTGATGCAACACAAAAGTTAAAATGACAATAAATATTTGTATAAAACCTTTGAATGCTACATCATTTGGAAGCTTGCTCAATTACTGCTTTAGTTACTGATTTTCAGTTGTTTCATGTTTTTGACCTAGCATTGTTTTTAAATAAACATTCACTTTAATTATGATTGCTGTAGTGTATGTTAGCAATAGACTACGGCACGGCGAATACATTCAGATTACTTTGCAGTTAAAAATGCAAAAACTGCTCAACTTAGTTGAACTGTTTTGTAGGTCAAAGATTTTGATAATTATCATTGTGAAACGTATTTCTTATTGCCCTGTACAACCTTTGAGCATCTTTGACATCAGGAAGACAGTGCCAACAGCAATTTCTAATTTGATACTTAAGTTCTTTGACAAAACAATCACCCATAAATGTTCCTTTCACTTCACATTCACAGCTCTGCTTTACTAAACAGGTGCCGTGTGCTCTGCTGTTTAATATACAACATGACACTTGCGGCTATGCTTTTATGAGGCTTAAACCCTGAACCGTGTCCAGTCAGCTTCCTGTCACCAAAACGAAAAAGATCCCCATAAAAATGTCGCTCCCACATTGCAAGCAAGATGGTTTTCTAAAATCTGTATAGTTAAAATTGGTCAGTTTTGGCATTTGTACATAATATAATCTATTATTAAGAAAGAATACGTTCATGTGAACAATTGAGTAAAGATTCCATAAAAAGAGACTGTCATATCAGTCAACTATTTTACTGCAAGTCAGCGTTTTTTCTAATCAATGCACAAACAACATAGATCGAAACAACAGCTCAGATCATGTTTGTTCCTGAAATGTTTGGATGTTTGGTTCTGTTGTTCCCAGGTCGTTAAATCAAGGTTCTACTATAATCTATATTTATGAAAAATCAGATGTTTAGTTATTGTAAAATTAGTTTGGACTGGATTATATTTAAATGTTATTATAATTTGTGGTATGGTTACAGTACTCTCTTGTATGGTATGTAATTTAGCAGCTCATCTGTTGCAGCTTTCACGCACATGCCATGGGATTATCTTTTGCAGACACAATTGTCTGCAGTGCACCGCAGCCTTACTAACCCAAATCTGAACAACCCTTCTATTTAAAAGTGTGACAAAGACATTTTCATAGCTAATGTTGCATCATAATATAGAAGTAAAAGATGGTCATGGTGCATAGGGGATTCGCCAGATTGTCTGAGACCACTCAGCTCTCTTGCTTTGCCCCCGGGTTCAGGTTCTAGCTAATCAACGAGGCACACAGCCGTGACTGTTCAGTTCCAGAGCACAGGAGATGGATGGATGGGAGAGAGGCAGGGGGAGATGGGGTCTAAGAAATTGGGGCACGAGGGCACAATGAAGGATGTTGGGAGGTTGGAGGGCTAGCGTGGCTGAGGTATGGATATTCTTGATTGATTCTCTTGTGGACGAACAAATTGTATTTGCAGTGCACAATCACTTAACAACGGCCCGTAAAATCATTTGTGTTTGTAGGACTGTGCTGTTAATGACCATCACATGTCTGCGTTTAGGGGAGGACCGCCTTGAAAGTGATAGTGTGAACTCTGGCGGTGAAAACGCAAGCGCATGTAACTCCCAAGTGCTTTGCTATGCTCTTGTTGCATCTATAGGCACATATAGCTAGCATAATTTTTGTGGGTCATAGGGATTGAACACTTCAACAAATTCCACAAAATGCCCTCCCCAAATAAATTAGTCAATAAATAAAGCTATTGCTGATAAATGCCACAAGGTGGTGGTAAAACACCGCATGAGAATCATCATCATCGCACGTCAACGTAGATCTTTAGCCCCAAATTATTTCAAAGTTATTTTTTTTAAGCACTGCTTAAAGCTCCTCAACTCTATACATTGAATATAAACTATCCATGATACTTTCAAGTTTTGTGATACATAAAGTATAACAAATGAATATTTTTAAAACTTTTCCCACCATTGTGACCTGTCACCCGCACAAATCAGTTTCATGATATCTTGTTAGGTATAGTGTTCATAACGGACCATAACAAAATATCATTTGGTAAAATGTGTTATAGGGATTAAAAAAAAAAAAACAAGAAACAAATTAATAGTACGGCTCATAATATGTATTTGCTAAACTGTCAAATTAGAGTTATTGACTTGTATTTGTGAGCGGAAAACACCATTTTTCGTATTCAAAATTCTAAAATGTCGAGGTCACTGAATTTGACAGTGTTCGAAATAGAAAGTATTCATGTATATTGTTTTTATAGATTCTAAATGTATTAAACACTGTATAGAGATCGAAAACAAACACAACATGCGCAGATACGGTTTTACGGTCCACATTTAGAAGTTCATTACCTTTCCGCCTTCTCTGTTCTCAGACAACAAAAGAGGCTCATTGGGTGTTTTTTAAACGCACCCTCAACCCACAAACCCACCCCCCACCCCCTCCGGGCTGTGACTGGCCTCATAAACGTCTCCAGACACAAGGGCTCTGTCCGCCATCTGACAATGATTAGGCTGCGGCCTCGCTCAATACATGTCAAGCTTGCACACTCAATTGCACCGCAGCGCACCTTTATAACGCGGTCAAACGAGCCACCCGGACATTTATTAAAAAAAAAAAAAAAGGATGAGGGGGATTTCAGGAAATGCCAATCAGAGGAGAACTTATAATTCTCACCCAAGATGTCCTGTCAGACTTTAGCTGTTGTTTTACATAAATGTTGAATCATGCCATCACCCTTTTGTGTGTGAAGCAACATACCACATACATATATATATATATATATATATATATATATATATATATATATATATATATATATATATATATATATATATATATATATATATATATATATATATATATATATATATATATATATATATATAGCTGCCCTGGGTTACAGCAGACTTATTAATGTAATTCATGTTATTAGTACAACCTGGCCGCATTGAGATGAACAAACATTTGCTACATCAGCAAAGAGTTTAGCTTCTTGTTTGACTGCTGCTGTTTGAAATGTCTCAAAGTGAAAGTCGATAGAGGTTGTAATGAGTCATATCCTTTGGGCTGTCGCTTAATATCTCGCTCACCTCTTAAAATGAACACTGCGGTGGTCCATCACACACACACACACACACACACACACACACACACACACACACACACACACACACACACACACACACACACACATATGCACACACAGTACCAACCTGTTCATGACTCCATGCTGCAATTCTCACCTCTTCAAGGTGACCGAAGGAAAGTCGCACAACATCAATGTGTCACAGTTTGCACACACCGTGTCGTCACACACAGTAGGAGTGCTGAATGTCAGTTTTATAAAAGTACCGCTATGGATGGCCGATTGGAGTACCTGGCGACGTTCAGATGGCGGTCATACCAGAGCCAGAATAATGATTTGTTATGTTTAACTCTTTGAGTGCCAAGTGTAACCCAAAAAGGCAACGGCCTAGAACGCCAGCCAGTTTCACGCATTTTCATTTGTTTTCAAAGACAGACAGAATATTGTGGGCTATGTCTGCGTCTGTCTAAAAATCTGATTTAAGGATAAATCTGATCAGAATCTGAGGCTTTGTTTTTGTCATGTAAAGTGTATTTGCAAGAAAGTAAGGATTTTCATTATTTTTTTTTAGTTTCAGGAACTTTGATGCGCTTGGTTATTTTTTTTTCTTGTTTTAGACTAAGCTGTAACCCGTACAAATGCTGGAAAAAATAATGAACAGTTGTTGAAAGTTGATTTATATTCACACAATGTTTAGCTCTAATAGTCTTATTTTTAGTCAGCGAGTCAAGTGTGTGAGTCAGGTTTTTTTCTTCCTAGGAGGGGCGAGGCGAAATATAATTGAGAAGTGTCCACACAAATTACTCTTCAAAACTTCTGAGAACACTGGTGTGCACATCTCTCTGATCTCTTCATCTTTGCCATGGTAGCCATGATTACCAACATTGGTGGTACCATTTTTTTATTTTTTTTTACTTTACATATATACATTTTTACCATATACTGTATACACTTGCATGTGTGAAAAGACAGCCACTTATCTATTAATCCTGTGTTACTCATAGAAGCAGCATTTTATCACCAAAATCAGAAAATCTGAATTGCAAGGGCCATTTGGTGTCGGAGTAGTTGACAAACCACAGCAGGGTAATTGTCAAACTATGACTTGCGGGCCATCTGTGACTCGACGTCTTCATTTTGGTGGCTTTATGTAGAAACGTTTATTTCCATTAGCACCTCTGTTACATCACATAACGAGCAGACTTTGAGTTGCATGCCTTTTTTTTTTTAATTCAGACTTTTAAAAATCCAAACTTCTCAGTTGAGTTCAGCTTTTCCATGTATTTTTTTCCCTTCTGTATGCCTGTGTAGCTTTTTGATTGAAGAGCATGGCGTTAGTGGGTGGCCAGCATGTGTGTGGCTGAGAGGAGTAGGCCACATGACTCATCGTCGAAATGAATCCACATTCTGTTTGCGTGCTTGCCTGTTGACAAACTCCATGAAGTTGATTTCAAAAGTGTTATTTATTGAATTTATTTTCATTGAGACCATCTATGGGGTGTCTGTCTTACGGAAGCTGATGTGTGGTAAATGTAGTTGGTTGGTATGTTTGAGCAGTGCATTAGAAGCCAAGCTAGAAATGAGAATTGAGTTGCAGGTTCAGTGAGCTGGGAAAGGCTCCAGCCGATGAGAACAAACACTATATAGAAAATGTTTGAATGGCGTTACATTCCAGTCCCACCTGCAGTCTGTGAAAACCTATGAGACCACCTGCGATTTTTTTTAAATAGTTTATCATTTCCACAGACATTTTAACTTGTTGTGACTTTTAACATTGCAAAAATGAGTTAATACACACTTTTTGACACACACTTATAAAAAAAAAGCATAGATTTGAAAGAAACTACTCTATAAATTGAAACATCTGTCTTCATGCATGTGCTTTTAAGAGGCAGAGGCTGGTTTCAGTAGATCCTTTTTTAGTAGGGTGGAAATCTTTGTCACAGTTCACTTTGACTCTGATTTATTGGTCTATGATTCAATTCAGAAACTATTTAAAAAACAAAATTATTTGATTGACAATACTTTCTGCTTCAATCTATTGATGCTATAAGAATCACAATGACCAACTCAAGTCTGCTTGCAAAACAGAATGTCAGATGAAGACATCAAAGCATAATTTTGAATCACAAGGAAAGTTACTTTTTTCCCCCCACAAAAAACAGTGTGTGGATAACAACTGCTACCCTAATAATTTTTATTCTTTGACAGACCAACCACAATTAATAAGGGCGGAAAGCCTTTTTATTTGATTAGGTACTCGTAAACCTAAGCGAATTGATCGACTGTTTTTTTTTGTATTTCAGTAAAATAAAAAAAAAAACTTCACCCTCATCATTCTTCTTGATATGTGTCAACATATACAGACTCATAAAAAGCCCATATCGTTTAGATATTTGCAGTTATTAACATTGAATGCATAGATGGACCTTTTTATTATTTTGAGTTTAAAATGTCCGACTACATTTGAATGCACTACATAATTAGTGGCTAGCATCCATGTATTAATTTGTGTCTTTATTTTGGAGTTGGCCTTTGCAACACGTCTTTGCCTTGTGACATTATGTTGTTTCTTTCTTGGCATTGCCCGTTCGACGTAGTTACATGAAAGTCGATAAATGGTGTATTTAATTATTTTTTTTTAAATTCATAAAATCGAATCAATTTGCGAATATGTGAATCAATTTTTTGGTATATTTCCAGGTTTTGTGGCAGTCAAAGTTTGAGTTTGGAAAAGTTATTTCCTGTCATGCTTATACTTTGGTCCACATACTAGTAAATATGTTTCGTTTTTGTTGCAGCCCCCATCTTACCTGTCAGTGTTTTCATTAGCAGTGAGGCGAAAAAAGCAATGACACTCTGTGGCAGCTGAGTGAAAGAAGGGATTTGGAAGGTAAGCCTCCTCGTTTATCCTTTTCGGAAGCGCTAGAGTGTGAGGTGCACCGGCATTGATAGGTCTGCTTTTGATACCTGACCACTAGGCGGGGAAACAGACACATCCTTCTTTTTTTTTTTTTTTTTTAACCCCCCTTCTGATATGCCTCGGATCATACACAAAGCACACTGAAGCTATTTTTGCTCACTAAAAATAACTAGACTTTGCCAGGAACAGTACCTCATTATTTATTAATTTTTATTTTTACTTTACCACTAGGCTGTTAGATCATGTACAAGTATTATAGATGACCAAAGAAAGACTTCAAGGGCTGGAAAGATAGGGTTAGAGAGACACCAGTCATGATTGATGTCAGATTGAATGCAACACCAGTGCTTAGCAGGTTAGAGGTGAAGTAATTTACCATAAATGTGACGTAGAGCCCTAATTATGTTTTAATATTTGTGCAAGAACGAGCAACAACTACACAGCAAAACCAGCTTACATGGTCACTGTTCCAAGATTAATGTTCTCAGCTTCGTTTTTTGTTATATGCCCTTCATGTGCTTAGCTGCCAAAGGTTCTCGGTTTGAATCTCGGTTCAACTTTTCCTGTGTTAAGGTTTCATGTTTTCATTGGGATTTTACAAAAACATATGCATGTTAAGCTCATTAAAGCCTCTACTGTAAATTTTCCATATCTGTGGGGTGGGGGGGTAAATGACCATAGCAACTGCGTAGAAAACGCTACAGCAGGGAACAAATCAGTTACTGCCAGTCGCAACCATAAAAATAGGGCCCTGTATGACAAAGTTAATAAATACATAAATATGACTAAGTTGGCAATAACATGATCTTAGCAGTTGACATCACAACACATACAAAACGGGTCCATCAGGGTGGTCAATTTTACTTTGTTTCATCATTTGATTACACAGTGTTTTTTATAATAATAATAATAATAAAAAAAAAATAATACATATATACATACATACATACATACATACATACAGCACATACATACATACATACAGCACATACATTACTACCCTTGTATGACACAACACTGATTGTATGGTTAATACATGTTAAATAAAAGCAACTTAACAGCATCTTAAGCATAAGCAACACATGAATTCACTTAATATTATTTCCTATACAGCATTTTTTCTTTTAAAATTGGAACAATTTGGAAGGTAACCTAACCGTATTATCCTGAACTGTGGAGGCCCCTTCCACTGCATATTTGTCATTCTTCATTTTCGTACATGAATGTCACCTTTTATTTAGCTAAATAGAATCATTTTAATTGTTGTTTTTTTTTTCTCCATTCCACTCTCCACTAGTTAGATTTACAGGCTACTTTGCCTTTTTAGCAGCCTAAATATGAATTGACCTCTTTGTCCAACAGTCGGTTGTAACAGATGCAGAAAAATGTCACTCAAAACATGCGCGCATGCACACACACACAAACACACGCACACACACGCTACGGTGTAAGAGTAGTTTATGAGGGGGCCATAAAAGCAAATGCTGTGCGAAATTAATCAAGTGTGACTTAACTCTGTTTTCACACTCGACTTGCCCACCGGGTTGTGTTTGTTTAAATGTTTTCTTGCTATTTTAGTAGAAGTGGGTGTGGACCAGTTGACCGTCTGCTGACGAGGTCCAATAAAATGTGCAGTTTTTGGCACACCAAACTGTCTATGCCTAAATAAAACATCAGATGAAGTCACCATTTTGACGTCAATACATCAAATATTGAACTACGAATGTTACCCAATGGGGAAAAGTTCTCATGATTGAATGCAATCCGCTTCCGCTACTCGTGGTGAATGGCTACTTTACTTATTATTTTAGTATGAATGCACCCCTTTAAAAAAAAAGAAAAGCTGTGGACATTTTTGCTGTATACTTTGAATGTGGAAACAATAACTTGTGAATTCAGACATGAAATGTTCCTCTTTTTCAAAGTGTATCATTGTGCCCAAGCAATCGATTTTATTTTACTCTATAATTGTAATTCCTCACTAAACTGTCTGCACAAATGAGAAATTAGTGCCACCGTTGTCGATCCAATAATCAGAAGCTGAATTCCAGGAGAAAACATCGCTCAAATGCTGTTGCCTGAGTTTTGTTCATGTGAGCCATGATTGGTCATTACCTGAACCTGAAATGCCCCATTAACTCATTCACTGCCGTTAACGGCTATAGATGACAAAAATTCGCCAATGGGTGAAAGAGTTAACTTACCAAGAAGCTTTCGTCATTAATTAAGGCCATCCACACGCCCAACTGTTGTCGGTGGCCGGAACTCATTGCGCACCGTAATCTCGGTTTGGCGAAATACCAATGGAACATCGGAGTTTGTCGCGCAGCATCGATAAAGGGTTTAGGGCCGATTCGGCATGTTGAATCGGAAGCTAGCAAATTACCGCGCAAGATGAGACGAGAATCGGATGTGACGAATGCGGAAAAAACAAGCTGGGTGAAAGACGAAATCTTTATGACGCGCACCTTCATTAAGAACGGCGTAATTTCTCTTTCGATCCATCGTGAGTAGAAATGAAAGCTGTCTGTTTACTTGCGCATAAATAAATCTACGGACATGATGTCAGATATCCCACAATGCACTGGGTGAAAATGTACACGTGGTAGAAACAGTGAAACAGCACCTATGCAACAGAGTAGTAACATATCAAATACGGAAGGTACGTACAGTGGTAGTTAGCATCGCTGCATTGTGTTCATGGTGATTTTTCAGCCACTTGATCCAGCTCCTCCTGGGGGGTTCCCCAGGTGTTCCTAGGCAAGCCGAGAAACATAGTCTCTCTGGCGTGTCCTGTTAGTATATCGTAGCATTATGCAATATACATTTATATGAGCTACTTCCAGACTGATTTTCATCGTTGAGCTCCCTCTACTGGTTTGCAAAAAAGAATGACTGAATTAAATATTCAGAAATGCATATCATTACAGTGACTTAAACTTCTATTTTTAGTTTTTGCAATTTAGCGTTGTACATTTAAGTACAGCTCAGTTGAATTCAACTTTAAATTGCAATACATTTGCATTCAATATTTTGAAACTGGAATCTGCAATATATTTATTTACTTTAGTATTTCAGTGTTTTTTCTCATATCTCCAAATTGGTACAGCAGCTTATGAAATAATACAATTGAATGAATAATGCACAATATGAATAAAGCCCTTTTTAATAAAAGCCTGCTGATTAAAGCCTGCATATACTACTTTAAATTAGTGACAAGCATGATGGTGGTACGTGCGGAGCTAATTAAATACTATAAGGAGTTTGAGAACCACTGTCAAGAAATTGAAAATATTTCATTCAATTTGTCCCCAAGTGGGTGCCAAGTAACCACCTGTTCATTTGTTGTTTGTTGTTTGTGCTGTCTTTCTATACAAATACACACTTCTACACCTCTGTCTGTTGACTTGAGGGCTCCCAGCAGCCGTCAACAGCAGCAGCAGAAAGTACTTAGTGCTCTAAAAGTGGGAATGATGGGGCTTTGTCTTAATCCCCGTTTGGGACATGACACACGCCTAAATAAACCACTGCAATTGGACGCCTCTGTTTACCAGCATCGTGTGTGCAAAATACAAAGTGTTCACTCGCCATCTCGCGGTTTTTCCTTTGATTCCCAATCAAGTCCTCCCTTCACTTACAGTCCGTATTTTAATGCATACAGTTTGCTGTTTACTTGGTTTGTTTCCTCAGTTTTGAAGTGTCAAAGTGAACTCATTGTCGTTCCCCCTTTTATTGTCTCAATATTAATATTTCATTTTATCTTTTTATGAGATAACAGTAAAGAAATAACACTTGAACAATGCCAGTTATTCAATGTGCAACATTGTATATGTATTGTTGCCTCAAAATACTTCAGCACAACAGTCGCTTAATGTTTTAAAGGCTGCCAACAAAAATGAGAACACCTCAAAGTGAAAATGTCAATATTTTGTGTGGACACCAATAATTTACAGCACTTCTTAGCACTCTTAGAAATCATCAGAACCAGGCACAAGTAGAATAATTAAGCACACTGGAAATTGACGTGCCCAAGTGTTTACATTTGCACAAATGTTTTTGGCTGGAGTAGAGAAAAGGTTTATCAGTAAAGAAGTATCCATCCTTTTTCTAGATCTGCTTATCCTTTTTTCTGGTGCAGTCTGGAACCCTTAGATTAAATTACTTGAGGGTATAGTCAAGTTTGAGAGTATGTCAACACTGTAATTTGGAAAGGCAAGTATAGATATCAAGCTGATACCAGTTTGATTAAAATCGTTCACTTCCTGCAAAAAAAACAAAAAAAAAAACATAAAAAAACAGTTAATATGATTTCCTTCCCAGTTGTTGGTACCACAATGTGGTGGTTTGGCATATGTGGTGAAACATCATTTGGGTCAGAAAAATAGAAAGGCCTGGGTTCACAATTGTTTTCATTAAAATTGTATGTAAGAAATAGTGGTATCTGTAAGTGGTATGACTATCATGACCACTCAAAAGTGAATACTCATACTGGTATCGGTTGGTCGTATCGAACATCCTTCGTTGTTGGTAATGCTTCCTGCATTATAGCATCTTTTGTCATCTTCCTTGTTTGTCACATGTTCCTGAAATCTGACTCTCCCCTCATGCTTCCACACACATAGATGGGGGGTGACCTTGAGGGTGTTAGGAGTGTTGATATTTGTTTGGACGTTGCTTCAATGACTCGGACCACCACTAGGGTCACAAGGCACTGACATCAAAGGGAAGAATGTCTTCCTGGGTGACAACGGAGCGCTCTCATGTTTATTCTGAACGTGCTGCTGTTTAGCTTACTCTCTGTTTAGCCTCTCTCGCTCTGTCTGTCTGTGCTTCTTCACAATGTCTTCTATTACTGTATGAATCTTTAATATCACATACACATGGTTCTTAAGATTTTTTACCCTTGCCCATCAATGACACCCCTATATGGTGAAGTCTATGAAAGTTTTGTTGAACATTTGAGTGATATTTTGGCCCACGTCTAAATTTTACCACGTTTGGGCTGTTTCATTTCGGAGATTGTTGTGTATGAATTTAGAAATGCTTGTATTCCCTGCTCAACAATTCCCATGCACGCTGAGCTTTGGGCTTCTTTTTTTTTTTCTTTTTTTTCCCACCACTCCCTCTGGGGAGGTGTTTTGTTTTGATGTCCTCCAACACCACAGGCAGATGAATGGCCACATGGAGGGCCCCGGGCTTGGGGGAGCTGAGCATGGTGAAGAGGCGCTTTGGACATGTTAAAGGACACCTGTGGGGCTTTAGGGGGGCCTCTTCATGATGGGCAGGGTTCCGCTTCAGGTGGCAGTAATTTCTCTTAAGCCTGTGGGGAGGGGCTGCCGGGGCCTCATTGTGTGTGCCTGCGTGGGTGTGCGCTTGCGCTCCGGTACCTACAACATGTGTGTCAAGATTGAAACAATGTTGGTATTCAACAGACTGTAATACAGTGAACCCCCATTTATTGGAGAGCATGCATTCCAGACCCATATGCAATAGGTGAAAATCGGTGTGTTAAAATGGAGTTCTACTCGTCCCATACTCTTTAAAAACTTGTATCCTTATTGAAATCCACTAACCCTTACCCTTTAACACATTGTAATCATATTTGAACCCTAAAAAGTAATTGTGAGCATAAAATGTCGATAAAATATTGACCATATTGCAGTTTTTGGTGACTGAAAAGTACTCTCCTTTTCCCACATATGAGGGCATTACAGTAAGTGCAATTACTGCGAAAACAAAACAAACATTATTTTAAAAAAAATGCAGGCTGCGAATTTTGACCATGATTTAGCAAAGGAATACGTACTCACACACATGCAAAGGCACACATGCACACGCACACACACAAACATGCACTCACACCTACACACCTAAAATAAACACATAATTAATGCAATTGGTTACAGATACGTGTATGCATTAAGCAAACACAAATATATGCAAACATTGGGCAAGAACACATAGGTAAATGTACAAATATTCCCTGGCTCACATGTCACCGCTCTTCAGGGAGTAATGACAAGATTGAGTTACCCTGAATAAGTGTGTGCGCGTCGTTGTTGGTACCTTAACCAATTTAACTAACATTGCTCTCACTGTCCCCCTGACCTTAATTACCCCTACTCCCTCATGCAGAAACCTACATAGTAGCTGGTAGCTCTGCAATGAAGCACATAAAATGAAATGACTATAAACAGTTTTAAGCGATAAGGCAAAATTATGGAAAATATGTAAAATTACCAGTCATGTTGCAGCTAATGATATGTGCGAGAATTTTACAAATGTGTGGTGTTAAGTGAGAATTCAGTCAGAGCTTTGATCTGACTCTGACAAATATGTGCTGACACTCAAATATAATCTAAACATTGTAAAAAAAAAAATAGTGATACATTCATTTGCATGGGAAGTCTAATTAAAAAAACGGCACTATTACTGTCCGCCTTTTATTCATTTATTTTACCAGATTAATGTTGCCATGTAAAAAAGTAAAAGTGACCATTTTATGGTAAGAATTTTTGTTTTACTACTTAGCACAATATTAACTCTCATCTTTTTCAGAACTTGGGTGTCATTCATAAAACTCTGCATGTGGGTGTTTGTTTGAGAGCTGTAATCAACAAAAAAGACTATGATCACACAGTTCAAATGTGCTCACATCAGGTGCTTTTTTTTACTCGCTCATAGTTTGTTTATTGTAAACCATATACCAGAAAAATATCCATCCATCCATTTTCTTAGTTACTTGTCTTCATGGGGTTCGTGAGCGTGCTTGACCGTATCCCAGCTGTATTCTAAAATTTTCAAACGCCTCTAGCGAACGTCCACTTGCTTTATGCTAACATAAAATGCAACATGCCATTGAGAGGCTAACTGAAGTTAGTGTATGGTGTTATGGTGATTCTAAACCTTCAAAACCTTGATATTTTAAGACATGGAGCAGCAACACATACAGATAGGGCATACAGCAATACGCACAAACCGGGGAACAGCGTATTTAACATTTTAGTTCATTCGAGACAGTATGTTCTTAGACAATTAGTCAGATTAATTTGTGTGATTTGCATACACCACACACACACGCACACATGCAAATACATGCATAGTGGCACGTTTGTACGTGTCAGACCCGTTAGCAAGGAATACACAGGTCATTCGTGGGGAAAAGGGGTCAAGATGTCACAGTGTTATATTTCAGCTGCAGAAGGCTCCTCTGTTCCCTGCTGAATAGACACTGTCACTAGTAACTTCTGATAGGAAGGAAGTAGAAATAGTAGATGGGTGGGGAGACTGAGGAAATGAGCCGTCAAGCTTACAGATTGCAGGATGACAGAAATCTTAATGACATGTTAGGTTAATAACACACCGGTGCATACGTTTCAATTATCTGACTAATTATTTACATGCAGTTTGATGCTGATTTTCATCTTGTCTCTGCGTGTGTGTGTGCGTGTGTCTGTGTGTGTGTGTGTGCGCGCGCGCGCGCATGTGCATGCATGCATGCATGTACGTGTGCTATTGGAGAAGCTTTTCCTGCATCCTCACATAGTGGTCACTCTATATTTGGGAGCTGGAGCGAAGCTAGCGACCCCGACGCTCACCCCACACCTGCCCATGTGTGTATGTGCATGCTTGTGTGGAGACACACATGCACCCAACCCCTACGCACGCACACACACACTGGCTTGTAAGCTTTTTGTGTAGCCTATGTTGCTGCTTTTAAAGCAAGCGTGTCCCATTACTTGTCTGTTTGCACTTGGCAACACAAAAAGAAGCACCATTTGACGATTGCTTCACAATCTTGCGAGTGTTTCTTGTTGATGTAAAAAGAACTCTTTTTATATGGGAAAAAAACCAAAACAAAACGACACGAATTCCATTCGTTCTAGAAAAAAAGTGACTGCTTTTCCCAATTCGTGTTGTGGCCAGAAAAAAAAAAAAAAACAATTTAAGTTTTGGACAACACATGAATAAGCAATTAGCCACTCTCCTTCGTTGACACGTCACACGTTGACACACGCAAAGATACAGTGAACTCCCGGTTTACGACGTCCCTGCTTTATGTTTTTTTTCACCTTACGACCTTTTTTTGTCCCCTCTTTAGCCGTTTTTTTCGCCTAACGACATCAAAAACAACTTCTCTTCTCAAACATGGTGATCAGTGTGCCTGTGTGACTGCGAGTGGCTCCGCGCTCATACGTCATGACATGCACCACTACCTACGTCACTACATTACAATTTTTAATATGTATATACAATTTGGATGTTTTTCCCTGGGGTTTTACACACATTAGCTAATTACCTAAGGTTTCTATTGCTTGCTATAAGACAATTTCGCCTTACGATCGCAACACCGAAATGGATTAATTTCGTAAGGTGGGGGTCCGCTGTATTAGAGTAGAGCACAAGAATGGCGAGCCCAAGTTGACTGGCATATTTTTGTTTACAATTTCTTGATTAATCAGTGGAATAATCAGAAGAATATGATGTTCTTAAAGTACCCAATAGCCTCAGCCACTCTGCAGATACACCCCCTGTTTGATGTAAGCTGTGAATTTCACATCCTAAGTCTGCTTGTAACTCCAATTGCAATGATTCAAAATTTGAAAAGCTCTTTAATTGGGGCATTCTTAAGTCAAGCTACCATTGTATGTTGACTATAGTGAACAATGTAGTCGCTTCTATCATCACCACTTTATGGAATATTTGGATACCCCCCCCCCCCCCCCTAATTCGTGATTTGCATTTAAGTCTGAGGGTTCAGCAGGGTCAAGAGGCTTCCATGAATGGTGCACTGCAATCCGTTAGCGAACAAAAGTATGTGTGTTTGTCTGCATGCTATACATGCTTACTAAGGGTTGAACTGTCGACTTGAACACTGCGCAATGATGGTTTTATAGCTTAAGGCCAATTCATGGGCAATCACACTTAGTAGCGATGCAGACGCCTCATTGGCATCGACATGTGGTGGGCTCGTTCAGTAAACTTGCAGCGGTTCCTCAAACTTGTGGCAATGTTTGATTAAAAATGAGTCCGGGAGTGCAGGCACTTGGAATATATGCATTTCTATTCTCAAACACAAAAAAGCATAAGTGTTTTGCACGCCAATTCGAAAAGCTATTAGCAAACACTATCTGACAAACATCTGAGAACCTCATGTGAGACTTAAGTGAGTTATCCAAACTCCATCCAACTAGAGTGAAACTACAGAACGTATTGCAACGTCTGATTCAAAAATGAAACAAAGACAAGTCGTCTTTAAGCAATAACCGCTTTATCGTAAAAATGAACAACTAAGGCCCGGCGTACGTGAGGAGCCATTGGTATTGCGCCATGTGCTCCTGCCGCAGATGGCACTGTTCACCGCACACGAAAAGCCATTGGCTCAACATGGACAGGAACCCGGTAAGCACTGGGAGTTGCATTGATCTTGTGTTTGGGGTCATGTGACCGCTTAAGATGGTGACTTCGGAGTTGACCGAGGCTAAAGGCGATCTATTCCATTGCTTTGTCTCATTTGTTGTTGTCCTTTCATTTTAGGAATCGGACATCGTAGATGCAGGTGTAATCTTGTCAAAGATAAACTAAGTTAAGAGCGCGTGCGCCTAAGAACCTAAGAACAATGCCTCTTTGTAACATCTGACGTATTTTGGTAAGACGATGGTAAGATGGTAAGCAGTCATGTTTTGATAGCAGCACAAATGCATTCTGGCCGTAAGAACAACAAGAACGTGAGTTGAGAAGCGACAAATATCTTTATTTGTGGAAACCTATGTTTAAATACCCCCTACTCTTTGCCTTCCATTATACTAGCTACCCCTTTCAACCTCATTCCATCCCTCCCCTCTTTCTCTCCCTTTACCCCTTCGCCACCCCACTAATTGCCACTTGTTGAGAGCATCCCGGAAGCTCATTAATCGGTGAAGAGGAGACAGGTGGCGCCACAATGTTATGATGCTCCTTGTTTGTGAGTGTCTGTGTGTTTGTGTGTATGTGTGCTTGTATGTGTGGTGGGCCCAGCTTGTTAGAGGTCCCGGGGCCCCTTCTCACTGTAATCTCTTTGTTTATGCAGTGCGAAAAGGGCCTGGCTGGGCTGTGAACTCCCCACGCTCTTATCCCACTGTGCCACTCACCCTTAGTGGAACCCAATGCAAGCCCCCCGTTCCCGCCAGTCGCCCTTCCAACACCCCATTTGGCTCCCATCATCGCCTCCTGTCCAACTCCATTTCTGTCATGTTGTTTCTCATATGGAACGACGTCACCATATGCTAACCGCCTACCAATCTTGTCAAAGGGACCATGCTTTGTAATTAGGAGAAGAGCATCTCTATTGTGACTATTGCAACCACAGATTAATAAGAGCTGTAGAATTTGCGAGCTTGGTGGTACACGGAAATCATCAGTCCGTGGCGACTTGCAATTTTAAAGAAATAGTAATGAACTGAACACATGTTTGAGAGCTTTATAGTAGCTGTGGTGACCCCAGATGAGCTTCATGTAAGAGATATTGTTGGACAAACGTGGACACCTTTGCGCTTGTGTTATCTTTAACAGTGATGCCAACCTCACTTTTCAGAGTCGTGAACAATACAATACAGCACACATTCACTTAGAAATGAATAAATAAAGAACTAAATAAATACTACAAATTTATTGTCAGAGTTTGTTTTTTAATCTCATATGAATGGAGGGAGAGCTGGAGGTAGCAGAGATGAAGATGCTGAGGTTCTCTTTGGGAGTGACCTGGGATAGGGTTAGGAATGACGACATCAGGGTGACAACACGTCAGAGGTGTCGGACATAAAGTCAGAGAGGACAGACTGAGATTGTTCGGACATGTCCGGAGGAGAGAGCAAATATATAAAGGTAGAAGGATGCTGAGTTTTTAATCGCAAGAGGAAGACAATTTATCATTCAGGCTAAATTAAAATAACACAGTAATATTGTTTGTCTGGGTCTATATTGACTTGATCTGGCATTATTAATATTATAGCTGTATATCTGAATGTGTCCAATTTTAAGTTATTTTTTTTTTTTTTAAACAAAAATATACTGATTATATTGATAATACATGACATATTTTTTAATTTGTTTTATTGTGTCTGCCAATGCGTCATTACAGTTGGCTTGCGATAACAGTAAATTATCATTAAAGCTAACCTAATTCTAAAACAATGATAATGTGTCTTAATTTCTATGACAACTTTGTTCGCTTTGATTTATGCCTAGAATGCAACTTTAACTTTGTCCAATGCTATCATTGGTGCTATTCATGGCAGGGACCACTGCAACAATATTCATGCAATGTATTATTGGTGTACTTGTCTCTCCAAAATCATCACTCTTGAGGAGACCCCAAAAATACCAAGATTGTTGAACCATTAGAAATGCATTATGAAAGACAGAAATACATATTTAACCCTTTTAGTTTGTCAATAATTCATAAAAAGTAACAGCCACATGCATGGACTGAAATTCATAACTTTTCACTTTTGGCCTAATGTCTACAATGTATATCGTGAACCCTCACAGATAGAGACTGTGCCCTGACTTGGATAGCAAATATTCCACTCAAAAAGACTTTGTACTTGTTGATGTCAAATTTATAAACTGTAGAGGACCATTCAGCATCTAGCAATCTTCAAAATCATGATCCTTTGTCACATAAACAACAGTATTAAGTAGTTTAATTATTCAACACAAACAAGCTACTTTCGCATAGCTATCATTGTGAGCAAACAAATATGCACACTGCCACTTAAAACAACCACCATTAAGTTACTTTTAGTGGTTTATTTTTCTGGAAAATAAATTTTGGTTGCTTTAGGATGATTAGGGAGAAAAAAGAGTGTTGTGCCCTCTGACGCTGGAAGTTAATCTATCCAAGTCATAACAGGCAGCAGGCACACACCGCCAAGATAAATCACCCGAAAGCGCCTTTGTGCTTGGCAGGTGCGCGAATGAAAGAGCAGTATTGCACAGACGCACAGAGATGCACAATGTTTTTTTTATTCCAGCAGCACTATTCTTGGCCAAGCAGGCAGTTGTCATTGGGCTGCGGAGACACATGTGTTGCTTTTATTAGCTTCCCACTTCAGGAAGTCCTACCTTGTTTGTGGGTGACAGAATAAGTCATCCCACGAGTGCCCTGCCATCATATGGCCACCAGTATTCTTAAACTGTGGGAAGAGGTGACACATTTCTATTAAAATCACGCTTACAGTATATCAACATTTATCCCTTTTGCCTCTGTTATGTTGTATTTCACTCATTGTACTTTAAAGTCTGTGGACTGTTATACAACACCTGTATTTGATTTGTGGGTGGTTGTTTTCAAAATGCTTTTTAAATATTATTTATTTCAGATTTTTATTTTCATCCTTACTTTGGTGTATATTTTTTATGTTGCACACGAGAAAAGTACATGAAACAGTCTAATGCCAAAACTCATAAAAACTGAATTAAACAAAAAAAAAATGAATGAAAACAAACAATCCTACACTGTAAACTACGGGTAAATAGAACTAATTTAGAAAACAGATCTCAAAACAAAATAAGAACTAACATTCTAGTCACGATTTGAAAGGTTTTTATGTAAGTAATTTCTGAGCTGAAATGCACTAAGTGGATTGAGCACAAAATCAGAAGGTGGGTGGCCACAGCTTGTGCTCGCCTCCATTCTCTGCAAGGCTGTTAGGAAAAGTATGAATCAGAGAAGAAGGCAGTGTTCACAGAGCTCCCACTCACTAAACTACTTCTTCTGTCCACTGTTGCTGTTTGAAATTGCTAACATTCCAGCCTTTTGGCCCTAAACCCCTCGCTTCTTCACGTGAGGGGCCTCCTATTCATTAGGCTTCTGCCTCGGGGGCTGGGGCACCATGAAATATCATTTTTATTGACAAAAATTGGACACTAAACATTTAAGTACTGTCCAGCCTAAAATGTGGGTTCCCGTTACTCTGTGACCACTTCGGAAAAGTAATGCGATCGTCCGTGCCGTTGAAATCCTATCAAAATATCACATTCGCCAATGACTTAAAGGCAGGAAGCGTGCCGCGTAGCAATCGAGGAGAACGTCAATATTTATGATATCGCGATCACGCTGGTGAATTTGTGAAACCACGACTCACCGGCCATACCAATTTTGTTGGGCATCCGATGCATGTCAGCATCTTTTATTGCATGCTAAACAAAGTGATCCGGTGAATGGTTTCACAATTATTAAAAACAAGTAATAAGAAAATAACAAAACATTTTCACAGTACCTCATTAAATCCTCCTACTTGAAAGAGAATGACACCCAGCTTGGTGTGTGAGTGTGCGTGTGTCTATGTGTGCGGAGGTGGTGGTGGTAGGGGGGCTTAACATGACATGCCATAAATAATTGCTGTGAATGACAGTTTGTAGAAGTGCTTCAACGGTTTAGTTTTTACTTGAAAAAATATATAAATAAATAAGAATCTGATTTGGATGTTTTGTATTTTTATTTCAGCATGTCATTTGATTAAATATGTATTATTAATATTTATTCATGTATTTTCTTTCTCCTTACTGGAGATATTTTTACTGTATGTGATAAAAACATAAAACTGAGAAAGGCCACACATCAGCTTCGCTTTCTCTAACAATGCACTGGTACACTTCATAGCCTCCACTTAAGCAGCCCTTTTTCAAACAAAACTGGTCTGCATACTTTGGCAAACAGCTAAAATTCAGGAGATCGCAATTGTTTGTTCGTGTGTCGTATTGCCCTCAACGCTGCCCGTTTTTTTGTAAAGTAGAAAAGCAACTGCTCCCATGCCTAATTTTAACAATGTGCTCATTTATCTTTCAACTTCAGACTCGTCTCCTCTGTCGACTTTCATCCTGAGAACAAAATCCTCCACTGATGGCTCTGAGTGTTTTTCCTCTCTTCCAGAGTTGAAAGGTCAGTTGAGAACAAATCAGCGACGGGTTCAAAGGTGAACCCAGCCAGCTTCTTATTTTTCTCTTCTCCCTGTCGTTCACGGCTTCACCACCACCATCATCATCCCCGCTGACGTTATCCCTCATTTCCTCACTTCTCTACCAAATTTCCTGTGTGGAGATCTGGTTGTGGCCACGCAAAAAAAGCACACTTGCTGTCAAAATCGTGAGGCTGGACTAAATTTATTTCATTTTCAATCACTTATTTTGAACCAGAGTTGAACGTAACAGCCGCCTTAAATCCATTTTGAGAAAAGTCCAGGGTATTCTCAGGCACGTTTATTGATATGAAATTGTTCACATTTGCCATTTCTTCATGAGAGGGGCATCTTGCACGATGGGAATGAAGGAAATGACGAGACAAAATACACATAGTAAAGAGTGCTATCCACAAGTGGGAATATTATTTTTTCGCCGGTCCGTGATTTAGAGTTCCATTGATCTTTGGACCCCATTTCATCGTCACAATTTTTTTTTGAAGTTTATCCAACCTGTAATCATCAGTCGGCCTGCTACGTTAGCCTTATATTAATTAGAATGCTTAATTGTAAGCATTGCTTTTTACATTAGGCATATACAATGAATGTGTTAAGCAAGATTGTGAACAGCATGCATTTGAGTTTATGAAACCGTGACCCTGAAACAGCAGCGCAAACATTGGCCTCCCAGCCACGGCCTGCCACCAATTTAGACAGTGTTTATACTTCCATGTTCCCAAGTATATGTCAGTTTAAACATTTCTCTGCAGTTTAGAAGATTTAACTCGGTGGTAAACCGTTATCAGTGATGACAGCTGACACAGCTGGTGACGATGACAACACCGGCTGAAAATAAAATTGACGAAATCTACTAATTCGTTTTCGGACTAGGCCGTAGTTTTCAAAATGTTTCCGTGATTTGCTGGTCCGCAGGCAAAACTGATGTCCATTGTTGATTGACTGACGGACAGTGCCTCAGTACCAACGGACTGACAACCATGTGCTGTTCCGCTTCAGCCCCTGGCTTGGCACCCTTTTCAGCCCAGAATGGACAGGCCATGCTGGAGTTTACCCAAATATTCTGATAGCCAACACACCCCTATATACTGTATTATTATATATGGATGGATGGATACACACAGTATGTAGTCCAGTATAATTCATTCATTATTTAAATACATTCATTTTTTATAATAAACTTCTGTATTTTCCCAGTGCTCAACAAGTGTCTCAATTTTTCCCCATTGAGGCATGAGGCATCCCTATGTGAATGCTGCTGTGGGTCAGTGTGAACGGCATTAAAGTAGATTATGTTAAAGTGCTTTTTAGTAGCAAGGAAGGAGCGCTCCATTGAATGAACGCGGATTAGCAGATGTGCTGCTGTGGCACCGGAGGTGTTCGAACCCCTGCCTGTAAATCATTTTACACAGACTATAATGCGGATAAGAAAGCAGTCCTAATCTATTGAACACGTATGGAAATCTCCCCCAAAACAAAGGAGGGCAGAAATACAGACATGTGGGGGTCTGAGTTGTTTTTAATTGCTATAACTAGCTGTTGGGATGTCATTCGCATGATGTAAAATCCTCATCAATCAACTTCAGTACTGCAAGTTTAAGCCTAGCACATTGCTTGGCATTTTGTGCCAGAGGCCTAAGTTTACAGTGAGTTCTATATTAAAGTGGATTTAGCGTCATCTATGTTGGCATCAGTTTTTAGCTTTTTATCATTTTATCGAGCCCATTTACATTTTGAAAAGACTTTGAAAATACTTGATGGGGAAAAAAAAAAAAAACATCTCTTTCTCTTTGGTGGTGGCTAACTTGCTAGTAACTTCCATTGTGTTAGCTTAAACGTCTATTATCACGTTAGCATTTTAAGCCTCTATTTATCCTTTTTGCAGCATGACAACACTACTTGTAAAATGTTTGAAATTTTGAAGGTGTTTTTTATACACTAATCTGATTTTACTATCATTATGCTAAAATACAATAATTTGCTTGTTAGCTTCTAATTATAGCAATTCTCTAATTCTGGTTGGCCGATATTGTGCTGAATGTTAGCATTTTATCTGTTTCAGTTTAAAATGTGTGTGATATCCATATGACTTCTGTGTCTTATGTTTGGTATTTACTTATTATTATACTTATTTATTGCCATTCTTATTTTTTTTCCGAATCAGCTGGTACCTATGCAGTTCTTGGGATTGTTGAAAGGTCATTCTTGAACAATTCCACAAAAATAATTTCATTTATGGCATGTAGAGTTTCATAGTTACAATTTAAATTCCCACCATGATCACTATGGACACAAATGGTATATAATAGCACATGTGCATTTTATTTTTGTTTTTTCTGCATTTTGATGTGCAAATGGAAAGTCATCACATTTTAAAATGAAAGTAAGACTTTTACTTTACTTTTCAGTGTTGTGCCATACAGTAAAAAATGGTCCAATTTGACACAGTGTAAGATTTGAAATGCCTTGCACCAAACTAGGAGAAGACACCTGCAGTTGGTTGCTAAATGTTTAAGTGTGACGTTATCAGTGTGGGGGGGCAGTCATAGAATGTGCTTCAGTTTTTACTCTGTGCTCATTAAAGAAAGGCTGTGAAGCCTGTACTTGATGACTTTATTATCCCGAGGTCATTCCGCCTTGCCGCCCAAGACATGTCTGGACCTGATTCTCTTGACACCGCTCTGAGTTCACCAGTGACCAAACCAATTAATTAACACAGCTCACGATTGGTCAGACACTCTCGGTGTTACTCGGGTCACCGCCAATGCCGACCCAAAACAGTAAGCCGGAGGGATGTCAACACCTTTGCTATAGCTTTAGTCGAGGTCCAATTTTAATGTGGGAAAGGGCGCTTGGGTGAGCACGCCTCTTGTATATTTATGCATTGATTTTACCTCTAATTGCGAAGAGCGGCCCTTTTGTTTGCGACTAATGAACAACGCTAACCAGTGTGAGAAGAAAAAAAAAGTCTTCGTCGGGGCGGCCGCTACAAACCCAAAACATTAGCATGAAAACAAAGCTGCTTTGTCGCTTCTGGTTAGTGTCAAGGCAACAAACGGCGTGACCACTTGTTTGCTTTATAAAAAAAAAGCTGCTTGCTAACATTGTGTTATTTGTTTAACACAAATTGCTCCTCTGCCACACTGAATAATAGAAATAAACAGGACAGCAACAAACTCTCCACAGTTGTAATCACAGGTCCACAGGGCATGACAATTGGGCCTTTCACCTGAAGTATTGCTCACTGTCACCTTGCACAGTAGAAATAATCACATTGAAAAATAATATTCCCTGAAGTCTCTTGTTGGTTGTAGACTATTGTCGGTTCTTCATGAGAACGGCCACTTTGCATAATCAACACGACAACTAGAAGTAATGCCGTTGCAATGTATCAATGAGCACCATATCTTTGACAGTGCTGTTGATATACTTGATGCGCTAGATATAAGTACCTGGCATTGAAAGTCTGACTTAAAAGAAACAAATGATAAAAAATAGGTTTAGTTAATGTCAACCACCACTGCATTGCGCAAAAAAATTTAGTGTGATGACAGCCGTTGAGCCATTCGCCTATGGCCATGCACTAATATATCTTACGGTAAAAGGATGGCTCCTCTTTCCACTTATTCAGATTCTAACCACTTTCCTGCACAAAAGAAATAAAGCTGACTCGAAATAATTCACGGGAATCCAGGCCAAGTCCGTCACGGTTGGAATGGCCCAGTAGTGTGTGTACGCTGAAAGTCAGCTCCTACTGCCGTCTATTTTATATACATACTCCCCCACCACCCTTCTTTTCCCCGTTTGCACTAGACCTGGTCTTTCTCCTGTCTGCTCCCTGCCCCCGTTTCTTTTCCTCCCACGGATCCCCCGCTCACCCTCCCTCCGCCGCCTCCCTCCATATGTGTCCCAGCCCTCCCTCCTTACTGGGCAAGTCAACACTCTCTCTCTCTCTCTCTTTTCCTCTCTGAGCTACTGTCAGTTCAGGTTGGAGGACGAACCACTAGACCTGCTGCTCTTGCCCGCGGTGCTGGCGCGTTTGCCGTGGACTTTGTCACCTTGCGCCAATACGGAAGCTCTGCTCTGACAGACTGACAACCCTCCACACCCCCCGCACCCTCGTCCTCCACGCTCGGCAGGAGAGGAGAGAGGCGGTGCGTGAGGAGCGCCAAGCGAGCGCGGAGGGAGAGTAGAGCGGAGCGGCGGGCCCACTCTGACCATGCCAGTGTGTGGAGGACGGCTGCCTCTCCGCTTTTGGAGCCACAGTGCCTCGCTGCTACTTCTACTCGGACTCGTCTGTCTGGACATGCCGGTGCATGGTAAGAGGTCATTCTACCTTTTCCTCTTTGTGCACTCAAAGTTTTGCTGTGTAAATGCTAAAGAGCATTCACATATTGCTCACATGAAATCCCAATTGAATTGAATGGAAACACGTTCTAAATTGAAGTTATCTGTTTTTTTTCCCCACATTTTACAGCTCATTCCAGTAATCTTGGGAAGTATATTTCACATTCCCCAAATTCACACATTTTTCCATATTTTTCATGACAACATTGTCCTATAAATACTGACATTAAACATATCTCTATCCTCCGATTTTAAAATGCATTGCCAGTGACCATGTTTGGTATCCGCTGTGTGAATGGCGTATCTTTAGCGCTACTGTGCACTGTGGTGTCGTCATTGTCTTTTTGTTAAAGCTGATGCCCTGAACCTTTGAGGATGAATTTGAAAGCTGATTGATTAAGAGCACTGTCTCATTGCTGTCACAAGTTACATGTCCTGAAAGCAGCTCCAAAATGCATGAATGAATATTTGAAATAAACTACAATTTTGTGTGTGAGGGTGCGAAGCAAATTTAGTCTGTTAATCCAGGCCAACGCTTATAATAGTGTTAAAGCGAGCGCAGACCGTCTCGTCAAGTTCCAAAATGGATGACTAATGGACCGACTGATTAGATGCACTACAAGTTTACATGTTAAGAGATGACTTTTAGTGTTGGCAGGGATTACTCTAGCATTACTGAAGTTATCCATAGTGGATGTCCATGCTCTACTGTGAGGTATTCTTTTCAAACACAAACCTCACCCTGCCCCCACTTACTTCTAAGGTTTACACCTGTTTGATACATTATCATCCCTCAGTCACATTCCAAAAAAGGAGGAATTTGAAGGATAACGTGTGTGCTCTTAAGCTATCTGCCGCACTGCCCTGCCTTGTGGGTGATGGCGTCTTACCTTATTTTTCTCTCCTTTCTTTATAGTGCAGTTTGGTTCTATTTAAAGTGACGGGGCTTGTTTCAGCCCGGGGAAGCTCTGATGTACATCCAGCTTGGGAGCTCATCATAGCTCACGCGGTGCCCCCCCCCCCCCCCCCCCCCCCCCAAGGTCGTTCGGCAACCTTTTGGCCAGGCGTCATCCATCCTCTCGTCCATCTCTCGCTGTCACGGCTCGCTTTAGAGGTGGCTTTCCGTTCTGCCATCCAAGCGAGTGGCTCTTAAAGCCGTGACTGTCTGAGCATTTCACACGCACACACCTGCAAACACACACACACACACACACATACATACACAAGGCAAACATACAAAGTGTCTGCATGTTTCTGATTCATGTGAGCACTGACTGCTCCGTCCAAGAATCCAAACAACAGCTGCCAGAGACTGAGATGTATGTGAAGTCTGACATCACGTTGAACCCGCGCCAAGTTTTTCTTATTCTTCTTAAATCTATTTTAGTAAGTATTTTTTTAAGTGGAATTGTAGTCAAATCCCCAAACGCAACTGGCTCACAAAAAGAGCATTTTTTTCTACTGTTAAAGCCGTACATTGATGATAGCTTTCATCCCTTTTTCTTGGCAAATCGTTGAAATTGTCAAAGTATGAAGCCCACTTTTGATGGCACTGACACCTCCATGCATCCATTTTCCCGAGCTGCTTATCTTTACAGTGGTCCCAGGCTTGCTGGTGCCTATCCCAGCTGACTTCAGGCAGTAGGCAGGAGACACCTTGAACTGGTTGCCAGCCAATTGCAGGGCACACAGAGACAAGCGACCATTCAAACAAGGAAAATCTAGTATGTCCATTGCATGTTATTAAAAACGAATACAAGTGATCCCTGGTTTTTCTCAGATAATGGGGACTGGAACCTCCCTGCGATAAATGAAAAACTGCGAAGTAGCACCAAGTTATTGTACCTGATACCAGGGGTATCACCAACCTTTTTGAAAGTGAGAGCTGCTACTTTGGTACTGACTAATACAAAGGGCACCAGTTTATGTGAAGATACGTATTATGTTAATGGTTTCTCAGAATAATTAAGGACAGCTGTAATAAATATGTAAATCAATTGAAGTACGTTATGTACATTATCTATGCCTAATTTTTTGTAACATTCCTAGAAAATCACACTGTTCACACTTGTGAGCTATTTGCCGAACAGGCCTGCTGGATACTTGCAATCCTTGCGGGCTACCTGATGCCCGTGGGCACCACGTTGATGACCCCTGCCTTATATAGTAACTGTACTGTTGTCCCTTTGGGTTCCCATTTCCTTTGGATGTAGTCTAACGGAGAGCCACGGTTATATAAGTGGCGCCCTGAAGTCTAAAGTGAAGCCTGTCGCTGATCAAACATGATAACAATTAGAGCTTACACTTGAAATTCCAAATTATTTCAAAATAAATCTAGGTGAGAGATTTACAACGCTCCATTTGCTCCATTTGTGTCTCCCCCTAAGCATGTGTGTGACTTTGAGAAAGCACGGCTCTTGAGCACGCCTACAAGACACGCGATTGGCTCCTGGTGCGACCATGGACGTTGGGGCGGGAGTAGATGACAGCTCCTGCCCTCATTGGTCAATGGCAGGAGGGCAGAAGTTGTATTCCTTCTCTGGCCCCAACTAACCAAATTGCTTTGCTAATAATAAGGTACAGATGAAGAAAACTTAGGCATACCAAGCTTTGTAAAGGAGTCTCTATACCACAGTATAGCGATACATTGATTCATATTCCAATTATTTTGATCTCACTTTGAAAAAAGAAACTCTCCTGTTCTTATCATGGCATTAAAAGAATTCATTTTGATTCCGTAATATACAGTAATGTTGCAATGCGTCTACTAAAGGTATCACAGAATTCAGCCTTCAGAGCCAATAGTGTTATCTGATGCCACTTGAACATTATGGGACACTTTTGTTAAACAATCAGAGCTGCCCTTCTGGTTAACTAGTCATTGCAAAACTTGTTAAAGGCAACTTATACTAGCAAAACCTCCGTAGTTATGTGCACTTAGTTATGCATTTTCTAATCATCTCTATTGACTGTGGTGCCATTGATTTAAATTTCTTGTTATGTTATTAGACAGATTGATTCAGATTGTGGATGCTTGTGACATAGTTGTATGCAGTTACATTGCATTTTTGTACAGTACTGGTGGTTTTCTATCATTGAGTGGTTTAAGTGTCCTACCTACCAAGATTTAAAACCTTAGCTTTCTGAGCAGAGGTACAGAAAAACAGTTAATCATTTAACTTTTCAAACCTTCCTGGTGTCCGATTGTCAAAGCTTACTCGGGTGCACCCCAGGCCTTTTCATTTGTTTGAACTTCTTCTTCTCTGGGCTCATTCACTGGTCGACGCATAAGTGATGGATTGGCCCAGCAAAAGGATCATTTGTTCATTCAGTGGGCAGCTCATGGATGACTGATGTTGCTGGTGAAAGATTCAGCTCGGCGTGGGAGGAAAGAGATGGAATTGGGTGGAGTGCCTTGGCCAAACTCTTTGGGACACACTTTTGTCTTCCCTATTGTCTGTTTTTCTTTGAAGCAGCATGCTAGTTCTCCTTTGCTCTGATAGTTGCCTCAGGTTTCCACCAATTGGTGGAATCGAGAAATATTTACAGTGGTACTTTTGCAAAATGTCGCTTGGATGATGTCATAGAAGAATAAAAAGTCAGTGTAATTATTAATTGTAAAAACAAACAAAACGTTGCCTCATCTGTAGTAATATAGAAATGATGAGAAATTACAGTGATTCTTGTCATGAATGTGTAAACCTGGCAGCACTCGGTTATACATGAAAAATCCACAAGATTATCAGGTAACTTCGCCCACATTAGATCGAGATGTCTCAAAGCTTTGTAATCTAGCTGGGACCCTTATTTCCCTACAAGGGGTTTGAGTAGAAATCCTAGAATTCACCGAAAGTTATTGTTTTTAACCAAAGTGTCCAACTTCATGATCAATTTTGGCTATGGATGATTGAACTATATGTGTGCTCTTCGTGCTAAAGAATTCCACTTGAGGTGTGCCAAAAAAATACATTTACGTAGGAATCAAGATTCATATTTACTACAGTTCATAATTCATACAACATTTCCCAAAAATCGACTTTAGAATTAAAAAGAAAATAATAAAATAAAACAAATCCACTTCCTGTCGACTTCCGTGTAACTTCAACAGATGAGCACTACCAAGGAAAAAGCATCAACAATGACGTAGCACGCCTAAGGTGTGCTCTTATTTCAAAGTTGGTTTTCATAGCAGAGGTTACCTTGCTTTACTCCTCCTCATGTATCAGTTTTTACTGCCATCACGTTATGACTCTACCAACATCAGAAATCATATTCAATCCCTGATTAAGGACACTAAAAAATGGCTGGTCAATTACGGTGTCATTGTGCGAAATAACACAAGTCTCCAGAGTTACCCCTAGCCGCTAACTACTTCTATTTGCATTCAAGTGCAGTTGAAAATTTAATCTACAAAAGATGGCATATACCAAAAGGAATGATAGTGGTGAAATTGATATTTTACTTCAATATAATAAATGAATCACCTACGTTTATAATACCCAATTAAATTACAAGGTTTCCATCTTCCATGCTAGTGGTTAACCCAATGAATCGAAATAAAGTAGAGAAGAATTTGTGGTAAACACTCTGTTTCTGTGGGAAAAGGCATTTTCCTTACAATTTCAAACTTAATACATGTAAAAAAGTTACACCTTATTGTTTCTGTTTGTCATTCTGTCTTTCAAAGCAGACCGGAGTAGATCATGACGATTCTTTACACATCTGTACATTGAAGCAGAAAGCATTGTCAATCGATTGACTTTGAATGGAAAACCTTTTTCAATTGATAATTGACTCCGAATAGAATCCTAGACCCAAAAATCTGAAACAATTGGAATCTGCCCTCGTTAGATGTTGCCCATCCATCTAAGATTTCTCAAGGCTCATTCAGGCAAAGTCCCTAGTTGTGGTTCAGAATTTGCCTGAAAGGGGCTCCAAATTGTCTGACTTCCAATTCAATTCCAGGCCTGAGTCCTTGAGATATTTTCAGGCCTCCAGACATGATAGGTTTGTACTGATTTTTGTCCTGATAGCTGAAACAGGTGTTATGGACTCATTTTGACTAAATCCGTGCATGGGGCCCTTATGAGTCAGTTTGAGCAGCTATCGCCACTACCTTGCATTAGAAAGTTAGATAAGCAACAGGAGGATTTACCATTCTTAACTGTCCTTTATTCGACTAAACTGCTTGATTGAAATCTGCTGTGTTGTGTCTAACAAGGCGATCCTCCTTCAGACAAGCAAGTACAGGATGACATGTTCCCTGTCCTTCAAGGAGTGCATTTCAACACACACGCATAGTCACACACTCACAGATCTGTGACCTTCCACCTATGTCAGGCTGCAGCCTTCAGCGTGACTTCTGGGAAGCGAGGAGCGATAGCTTACATTTCATTGTCCTTGGTGGAAAGAAGCGGCACGGTATCAGTTTTCATGGTCAAAAGCTCTGCCAGTTGCTGTGCTTTTGTCACCAAGCACTAATGAGACACTTGTACCCCCATGCATGTAGAGTTTGAGGGTCCGTTCCAGCTCCACCAAACACCTGCACTGCGGACTCCACCACCGTTTCACCAAAACATCCAGTCAGCCATGTTGTTGTTTTAACAATGTTCCAAGAGTTGTGACAATGTCCTATAAGCTTTGACAAGCTCTCATTCTGCTGCAGTTAGGTCCAGTGGTACCTTTACTTCCAAGTGCTCCAAGTGTTACTTGTTGGAGATAGCTGAATTAAGCATTGTTGGTGTATGTGATGTACTATTTGAGTATAGTAGTTGTGTCCAAAGAGACACAGTTGATGTGTGTTTTGTTAAGAGCTCGTGAAGAACCCTCCCCCTCACAAAAAAACAAAACATTGTCCTAAGTAGGTTCACCAAAGAAGACAGTTCATGAGATAGTGGTAGTATTGTCCGACAAGACACTAGAGACTGGCTCAACTTGATTCGTGTGATGCTGCGTCACTCTCGAAGCTTCCTGTGTGGCGCTCCTGCGGTTGCAAAGAGACACCCCGTTAAAAGCGCTGATCAGCTGGCTGCCAATCCCAAAATGCAAAGGTAAGGTGTTGCTTCCAATTGCTGAAAGCAAAGTGTTGACATCTTAAAGACCAGAATGTGCTGGCTCACAATAATAAAAGACATGTGCTGTATGACAATCTTGTGATAAATACAAAAATCAAGCCTTCAAAGGAAGCTCGAAGAGTTTGTGGGAGTATTATATCTTGTAATGAATACACATCTCCTGACCTCTATTTCAGCAGATTAGCGACCTGGCGTTGACTTTGTAAGACTAAGCTGGTGCAGCACATTTGAGAGGAGAACTGCAAAGTTTGTGACAATTCTGAAATAGGCCTTGATAAGAGTTGGACCATATGCAGAGTGGGGGAGGGGGGGGGGGACAACAGATAACGTGTGACCATGTTCTGAATTGGGGTTTGATTAAAGTTTGAGTTGAGTTGCATAGTGTTAGGTTAAGTTTGAGCCAGGGGTAGGCTTCGGCAAGGGTTGCTGTCTTCTAGTGTGGGTGTTATGCTTAGGAGTTCAGAGCTGAGACGGGAAGGGTGTTATGTGAAAATTTGGGTTTGGTTTATTGTGACCTTGCACAACAGCCATTTAAAATTATGAAGTTGTATTGTGCTAGTAGTGGCTGCCGTCTAGACCACTCTCTGGAGGCGTTTGCGGTCCATAGCAGTGGAGTTGCCATACCACACAGTGATGCAGCTGGTTAGGATGGATTCTAAAATGCAGCTGTAGTAGCTCCTGAGGACATTTGTTTACTTAGCAAACCTTCTCAGCATCCGCAGAAGGTATAGGGGCTGCTGAGCATTCTTCACCAGCTGTGAGGTGTGTGGTGTCCACCTGAGGATCTCCCTGATGTGGATGATCATTGGTTTGTCCATAGGTGTGTCGCCAAGCAGTTGAAATATGACACTGGCCGGCAACCAGAGTAACAGCTCTTCTCTTTCTGATTCCCAGCATGTCTTGGTCTCTCCTGTGTGCAAGTGAAAAAACTCAGGTTTCCATCACGAGGCTGTTTTTATCATTTACTCCGAAGTACTTTTTTCTTCAGTGCAGGATAAAATTTACGAGAGAGGATGAAATGTGATATTACGCATCCTCCAGAAGCAGGAATTCAAATACGAGTGGTGGAAGTTCCACGATATGGTTATTTCATATCAAGACTATTATGCCCTAAAGATTACTAGTATCACAATGCTCATGATTACAATACCATTCATCTTTACCACTTATGCTTGAATAAATTTGTCAGACATTTCATGATATGAGCATACTTCACTATCTTGCACAAATCAACCATGCTGAACATATTACAAAAAAATAATATAATACTATTTCTATTCTTTGAAAGGAAAATTCAACAAAATTATTAAAAAAGATTAAGAAATAAAATGTTATAAAAAATAGATGCATGCAAATTAGAGCTTCCAAAATAAGTAAAAATATCACTCAAAATATTGCATAGCATGCATAACATATAACATATATTAGGTAAAATGAGATATTATACAAATATTAGTAAAACTAAAGCTTATAAAAAATATATTAGACAACGACATTATTATAGGGGAAAATGTTCTCCCTGCCAGTGCATGCACCACAACCAAATTTGACATATTTTAGGCTAGACTAGAGAAAAATACTTTTATTGTCATTGTATAGAAGGTGTACAACAAAATAGAGAGCACTGCTTTAATTAGTGCATATAAAAAAAATATGGACAATAAATAGCATAAAATATTGAAAATAAAATCATAGTTGCTCCTTTACTAGCTGAATCTGAACATTCATGAACGTCAACATCACACAAGGTGCTTCGCTGAAGAAATAAGTCTGCCTTACTTCCAGAACGTCATAGTTAAGAAAATATTTTAGGTAAAAGCAGTATGTTTGATACAAGTTGTAATTACGGGCTTAGAAACAACCAGTCAGTATACAGTATGTAATATGGACCATATTACTATCCAGATGGGAATGAGTGTTTAGATGCATGTGTGTGTGTGTGTGTGTGTGTGTGTGTGTGTGTGTGTTTCTGAACCAGCTTGACAGCATGTTTGTCCAGTGAGATAGCACAGAGGAGGCCTGGAGTTGGCGATGGGTGATATGTGCCTCCGTTAATGGCCAGCTAATCACACACAGTAGACAGCCGGACGCACACCACTGTAAACACCCCATACCCGCTGCTTGCACAATTGTATACAGGTGGCATTTTGTCATTTGTTGTGTGTCACGAAAACACAACTGCAGACATGCCGACACACACGGTGTATATGCAGTACAGTACTGTATATGTTTTATAAATGAGAACAACATGACTGTATGAGCCCACAGATGACTGAGATGTCGCAGACCAGAACGCAGGGGAAATAAACACATGCCAGCTGCAATGTTAACACCATCAACTTTTGCCTTGGGCACACACACACACCCACACACGTACAAACACACGTGCAAAAAAAAATCACATCACATCTTACAGCATGTGTTGGCCGATAAATACGTGACAAAAAATAAATGACAAAAAAAGCTGGGAGGCTAAGCTAGCACTAGCATGCTCATTTCGCTGCAATGTTACACTCCAAAGTTTCTGATGCCGCGGACACTATTTTGGTCTTTTTCTGAATTGTGCGTTCAGGGCAACATATATTTTTGCAGTGTTGTACAGCACCACTTGAAATGGAGTTTAAAAAAACATCATACTGGTAGCTAGGCATGGGTCATTATCCGAATCTAACTGTATGATAACCTTGACCAAACTTGCCTCCATGCAACCCGTCACTACAATGCTGGTCTGCTATTGGTCGGCCTCACTCGTTTCAAAATGGCGGAACGGTAAAGCTTTGTTCTGTAGTGAGTGGTTCCAAAATCATATTTATAGTGCATTTTACTGCTTAATTCAAAGTTGAATTGGTTAGCAATGGGTCCCAAGATTGCTAGTGATGTTAAAGAGAGAAGTAAGATGATGATATATATGGAAACGAAGCTGGAGATAATCAAGAAATACGAAGATAGCTTAGATGGCTACCCTTACTAGGGAATATTGGGATAACAAGTGGCACTCAAAGGTAAATAAATCCTTTCTATATTTTTTATGTATGATATTTTTCTGATTGTATACATGTATATTATATATACACAGCACTTACTATACGATTTTGGTACCAATTTTTTTTTTTTTTACCTGGAGTTTTAAACGCATTAGCTATTTAACATAGGTTTGGATTGCTCTCCATACGGCAAATTCTCCAACCGCGGAACGGACTAATCTCGTAACCTGGGGGCCCACTGTACTGGCTTAAAAGGCGACCAACTGATCCATGCAAACTCCGCATCCAGTGCAAAAAATTCAAAACCTTTACCTTTTTGGAGAAAATGACCAGACAATCTTATTCCATTTTCAAAAGTACTGAATCATAAGTCGCATGCTGGACTACTGATTACCACATCTACAGTATACCTTGCAGTTTTCAGTTCATGTGGCCTTGAAATAAGCACCACTCAGCAGGAATGTCAACAGACGATTGCAAGCAGTGTTTTAGAGGTATCAGGGATGAGGTTTTTTTTTTCACCTTCTTTTACTTCCTTTTTTAATCTCACTAAAGAAAGCAACAGTGTTGAGGTACCATGCGACCAATCAAGGTCATAAACGATAAAAGGCATTTGCGCTACATTTTGTGAAAAGTGTGTAAAAATAGTTTGACCTCAACGAGGTTATTAAAAACCAAAACAAGTTAGATGTTGTCAACTCGTGCTGAGTCATACGTTGAGTGCTTGAGCACACTGAATCTGTTTTATATTTGCCGTGGCACACCATTAGCACGTGGCCGGTGAGTGCCTATTGTTTGTCAGAGGGGTGATTGCATGCCGCCGCCACCACCATGGAACAATGTGTCATATGATAGAATCACGGGAATAGAATGTGTTACAGTAAAAATAGCTAGCAAGTGTGGGTATTCGACTTATTTTTTATTATTATATTTGATAAAGATGGCATTGCATTCCTGCTAACTTATTTTTGCTCAAAATAATGTTCGTGGCATTGGATGATATATCTCACGAGCTTGAGTCCGCCAGAATGAAGTATGGGGAGATTTTTGCAAAACTGAAAAACAAACCTGGCAATATAAATGTTCCAATTTCAAAATGATTCATTTTTATTGACCAGGCTAAGTGCTGGTATATATATATATATATATATATATATATATATATATATATATATATATATATATATATATATATATATATATATATATTACTAACATTATGTATTTTACTGGATCCCATTGGCCACTAGTCTAGTGAGTGTGATGCAAACAGGTTAGGGTACAATAATGTCACATGACTTTTTCTTCACGGGTGCTGTTCTTTTTCCCACATTCATCTGTAAAATAAGCCATTTGGCCTATCAAATTGGACTTGCACGTTCCAATTTTACACTAAACTTACCATTAGATTATCTTGTTCAAATGTTCATCTGCCACTGCAGTTTCTCCACAAATAACCCTTCCATTGTTTTTTTTTTGTGTGTGAAAATGGGATTGAGTATTCAATGAACCTCAATCAATGAATCTCAATCACTCTCTGCGGCACTTTACATATATTGAAAATGCAGCATAAAGTGCTACAGAGACTTAAAATAAAACTATTTAACAGGGAAAAAAAATGGGTGACTGTCCACTTTTCAGTAATGTCTGTCTCACCGATCAGATAAAAAACAAGTCATAGAAATGTCTTAATAGGCTGAAGGGTTATTTGAGTGGCCATGAAAACACTTGGGCAACCTGCCAAAATAAACCATGTGAGCGTGTGACATTTTGTATGTGCATGTGTGTGTGTGTGGGAGTGACTGCAGTAGACGAAGGGTTGAGTTTCACGTCTGTGGATACAGTTGGCAGAGAGAAACTTTCTTCATGTTCTGAACGTTGAAGGCTGCAAGATCTCATGAGGTTTGTCTCTGATTTGTGGTCAGGTAAAAACAATTTAGGACCAAAGATGCTCAAACACACACGCAAACACACGCAAACGCACACACGCGCACACACATACACACGCACACAAAGAGACAATAAATAACTCAAAAGGACAAATAGATTTTTTCAGGAAGAAGATAGTGTTGAGTCCCCACCGGGGAAACTCAGTTATGGTTATTGTTTGCAAGGCTCATAAATCTAATTAATCCTGAAAAATGTTTGTGTAGGAGAAAACTGGGATGATTTGCATCATAATTAAATTTATGCGCGTGCTACAGTATACTGTATCAATCTAGCAACGTTGTTTGTATTAGTAGAAGGATAAGCTAAATGTGCATACAAACAAGTGGCTGCTGCAAGGGACTCATACTTCCAATATGATATTATTGAGGACAGTAATATATTAACATACAACTGCCTTGAAATGGACATTTGCAACCAATTACAGGAGATAGCTTGTGTTCAGTTGGTCAAATAGATAAATAATTGTTTTGTTTTTGTTTTTTTGTGCTCAGATGTTCCTTCAGCAAGTAGACAGGAGCAAAAGGGTTGCTACTCATCTTTTCATAAATGTTTTGAGCTGTAATTGCTATTCATTGATATTTTTGGGGGCAAGTATCATTCATTCAGAATCAGAATACCGAGCTGAAACTGATTGTCATCAATTCCAATTTGCAGTTTGAAGTGAAATAACAAACTTAAACATAAATCCTTGACTCCCCTATAGTCTCTCAACCCATAATTCAAAAATTACCTCGAACCATATCCTTTAATAGGTGTAAGCATGATATCAATAGCAATCGCTCAAACCGCAGTCCCTATTGCAATTCCTTTCTCCGCTAAATTTATCGCCAAATTAATAACTTTCTTTATGCTTGTCCTACCCGAACACCCACCCAAACCCTAACTAAGCCCTGTCATGAATTCTTGAATAAAGTACTCCAAAATAAACTATTGTATTTATTTAATTATCTGATAATGTGTTTTTGGATATACCGATTCATTATTTATTATGTACTTATTGTATTCATATATTGTTATTCATAATGGAATGTATCTAGTTTTAAATGGCATAAACTAGTTGTTAGACAAATGATGTACCATCACAAAAAAAAAAAAAACAAAAAAAACATACATTGTTGCTACCTATGAATTTTATATTCGGATAAATGGGCTTCAGGTGGTGTGGATAGAGTTGGACTTATTTATGGGAGCAAATGATGACAGGACCAGATGCGCTCTGTTTTGCGCTCTTTTGCTCTTTGTTCCTTCCTTCTTTCTCCTCATTCCATTTCCCCTTTTCTCCAAAACTTCTTTGTAGCTCCTAGGGCTTTTCTGGAACAAGCCGGGTGTTCCGGAATCCTTGTGTGTACCCGTCACTCATCCCCACGGGAGAGCGCACTCTCACACACACATGCACACACAATATAGTGAGTGGCTCATTCATTAGTGAGCCATTGGCTCTGATTTGACATGATGAAGTGATGGCTAAAGTAAGTTTTTTTTTTTCTCCCACGCCAGCTAATTATCTTGGAATTGATGTTTATTCTTCTTCTCATAAATAGAAATGCCTTTTAGGGGCCTGAACATGCCCAAGAACTCACTAATCATGTGTATCCCATATGCCTTTTAGGGGTCCCCAACGCACATTTTCAAAAACTCACTCACCAAGTTCGAATAAATAAGACTCTGACACTAGTTTCCCATGCAAAATTGGGTGGGCATGTTTTGGGATAGAACAAACATTCACTTGGCTGGTTATTGGCGTTGATATTCTGAAGTTTGACCAATGTTTGTACCAACCTTTAACAAAACAAACAAAAAAAAACCTGATGGCCCAATCAATATTAATTTGATCCTTTTTTACCTCAGAGAACTATTTAAAAATTGAGTTAAAGTATAGTTTATTGAAAATATGCTGTCATCAAAAAATGAAAGAATACAAAAAAAACACAGAAACAAAACTGAATTAATTTTAGGATCTTAAAAGAAAACAAAATGCGAATTTGAATAGAAGGAAGAAGTCAAACTTCAGATCCTACCCCTTGGTTTCACATGATCATTATAAGGAGCTAAATCAAAAACTTCAAATCAAACACAAACATAAATATATACATATAAAGTTTGTACATACTATACACTCATGTCCACACATCCCTCACACCCAACCAATCTTCAGTTATGTACTTTCACTGAAGCACTATTCTCCCTTTCCAGAATATTCTGTGAGCAACATCATTTTATACCGTCTTTTGAATTGAGTAATGTGTGGATATTATTATTATTATTATTATTAATTATTATTAGTTCCAAACATATATGATTCCACAGCTTCGCACCACAAACCAATTCTTATTTTGTCTTCTAGTTGTTTGATGTCAATATTTTTATCGGCCCTCGTGACTATCTAGAATAATTATCGGCATCAGTCCAGTAAATTAAAGATTATTTCCATTGTGGGAGTATGTCCGTCGTGACAGGACACGCAAACAAGTTTGAAGGACCCAGGCTTAAAATCAAACTATAATTTAGCATTTTTATTCAAAACAGCCAATTTATATGAATTCCTTGGTGAGATTTAGACCGTTTTTCACTATGGACAGCAGGAGGTGCTGCATTTACCATTGTCCATGGGTATAACAGGCATGGCAGCCGCCAAAGGAGTGCCACCCCCCCATGTAATATAGTTTAATGATAACTAGACCTACAATTATATTTAAAACATACCGTTGGCTGTTGAGAACACATTTATGTGCAAGTTTTTGAAATTTCTAACCATTTATTCATTTTTAATGAAAAACGGTCTAAATCTTACACATTGTCCCTTTAACAACTGAATTGACAAATAGGGTTACATTTTACATTTAGTCAGTCGGATAGTGTGGCGGATTCCCTTTCACCGGCCAAAAAATGATATAATATCATATTTGCCCGTCATCCCAGGTTGGTTTCAAAGGCTTTAAAGACCAGGCTAAGCATGTCCGACTCCCCCCAAAGTCATTAAGACATTCCACTACACGCATGATGGTTTAGTTCATCCGGGCGCTGACGTGAAGAACAACGTGAAGATAAAAAAAAAAAAAATGGGCATCCAGAGGATATGCAGGCTATACCCCAACACACCCTGCCCCCCATGTAGCGGCCATTCTGTCAAACACGGGGAAGATGAATAACCACTTTGAGGCAAACGAAGGGAATCGGTGGAAAGGAGGAACAGGTAGTATTTACACAAGCTCGATGAAAGGCTTTATTTGACAACAGCCGGATGACAAATGAATGCGCTTTCATTGCTTTGGGATCGGCCTTTCTTTTTTATCTGGACCTGCTCGTCTCCATCTCGTTAGTCCAGCGCGACGCAGATCTCCCGCACCTCCGTCCTCCACTCGTAACAAAGCCCCATGTGTTGAAAAGGGCCTTTAAGCTCTTTGGGGGTCTTCTGGGGCCGACCCGTTGTTAATTGCGTGTTGACAGTGGCCTCTATATCCTGCCATCAGCGTGGGGGTGAGAGCTGGAGCCTCCTAATGGCGTTTGAAAGGCTAGTTCAGCAAAAGAGCTCGAGACGATCGTGAAGTTACGCATGCACCTGGAAATTCAGATTCGTAAAACTTGTTCTTGAGCTTTTTGACATGTTTTGGCATTTGAAGAGTTGTATGGCACATTTTACCATAAGAATTAGTTCAAATACACTGAACCTTCCTTTGTCGCAGGGATATGTTCCAAAATCACCCCCAATAGACGAAACTTGACAGTTGTCTTAAATTTGTTCTTTTTCTTTTTACCCCTTACACCACCAACAATTTTAAACACATATAATTGCCAAGAATTATAATTGTGTGCATGCAATGTATGATGTTCAAGTTCAAACAGAAAAAATGGGAATACACTGGAGTAAATTGGACTCATCCTAGACTAGACTAGCCATGCAGATGCATTTTTTGTGAAAAAATTGAAAACACAAAATAGACCCGTGGGATCTAACCATGCTATTATTCAAATATTGTAGAACAAAATCCAGCCTCATTAATCATGAATGATTATTTGTTTGAGTGTCAAAAATATATGTTTCAAAATAGGGTACAACAAAGTGCACGCTGTTTGTTGTTATAATCTGAAGGTATGTCTTTCATAATCAGGTTCATGAACTGAACATGATGATAATATGTAATTTGAGGTCCCAGTGGTAAATATCACTTTATCACTTTACCAAATTTTAGAAGTAGTCAATCGCATTGCATTACAGTGTGGCTTACTGTATATGAAGATGGGTAACAATTGGTGTGCTTTCCTCTCACTGACTAAGCTTCATATACTCTAATAACATAAAATAAATCTACGATGGCTTGGAAATAATGAAACAAAGAGGTGACTTTGAGCCCCTGTGGTCACTTTTATTTGTGTTTCAGCTGCTCTCCAGTTATACTCATCTCCAGCAGATCTAGTACATTAGCGTATAAATGCATGACCTTGTTTCCTGGATAGACTCTGATTCCCCTTCCTGCCACAAGCAGATCAGATAATCTCACAGTAGAGCACCTCCACGCAAGACAAGGTGGTCGGTCATGATTTGTAGATGGTAAAAACACGGTGGAGCGAGTGCGAGACGGATTGACGGATTACTGGCATTCCTGACATTTCCGGAGAGAATTGGGAGACAGCAGGGAGCCATGAGGCGCACAGTTACAAGATAAAGAAATTTAGCTGATTACGTAGTGAAGTGTAAATTGGCTTTGGACGCTGCACTATTATATTCCCCAGTCTTCACTTTTCTGAAGCAGGCCTTTATGTAATAACAGAGACCCTTGCTCTTAGTATGTGTCGTTTCCTACAGATTCATCCACTTATACTCCATGTTCTTTAGATACTGACCCTGTCGTGGTATACTCCCAGTTTTCAGTTTGCTGCCGTGGCCCTTTGTATCTTTTTGTGTAAATTGTGTCATATTATGGCCGACATTCCTAGATGTAAATACAAGAGGCTTTTGTTCTACTCCATTGTTGTTGTTTGTATTGAGGTTTAGTAGCTGCAGTATTACTTTGCGGTTCTCCGTCATCAGAATTACTACTCCGCCCGGTCGCTCCTGTCTTACCCAGTGCATACATAGTGAACACGCGGCGTGCTTGTGGCGGATGCTTGGTGCAGGCCTCTTGTGTTTTGTCAACAGCACAACGGCACCTCGAATGATGACCCGCAGAGAGGCCACACTAGGAAAATGACAAAAAAGTAGGGCTTAGATGGAAGGAAACCTAATGGAGAATGACTCGGCTACCTTAAAGATCTATATAAATAAAGAGCAAGGGAGTGACTAAGAGTGGGAGAGAGGCGTTAAGTGTTTGCAGGAGGGCTGCAGAGTGAGAGAAAGGGCGGCAAAGGCCAGCGCCTCTTGTGAGCAGCCGCAATAGTTTCCCGCAGATCTGTCACATCTTGTTTTGGTCACCCCCCCCATGCTGGCACTTGGTCCTACTCTGAGTGACCTCCTTTCCAAACCTTCGTCCCTCTAGTTTATACGTTGTGTGTGTGTGTCTCTCTCTCTCTCTCTCTCTCTCTCTCTCTCTCTCTCTCTCTCTCTTTCTCTCTCTCTCTCTCTCTCTCTCTATATATATATATATATATATATATATAGGGTTCATATTCAACATTTCTCTTCCTCCAAATACGTCAAGTTGAGTTGAGGCCAAAGAGCTCAATTTTGGTCTCAGCTGACCACAGGAGCTTCTCCCAGTCTCTTTCTGAGTCAATGAGTTGCTTGGCCAACTTGAGGAGGGCCTGGATGTGAGCCTTCCTGAGCAGAAAAACCTTGCGTGCTCTGCATGATTTTGAACCATTGCATCCGTGTATTACCAATAGTTTTCTTGGTGGCTGTGGTCCCAGCTGCCTTGAGATCTTTAACCAGTTTCTCCCGTATAGTTTTTGGCTGAACTTTGTCATGATCACTGAGACCCCACAAGGTGATATCTTGCATGGAACCCCCAGCCTGGGTTGGTCAACAGTCATGTGGTACATCTTCCACTTCTAAATAATTGTATCAACAGGTGCCACCTCTTACTTATGGTTTTTTTGCCCATTCCAACTTTGCTCCTGGCATCTTTTGGCAGCTCTTTAGTCGTGCTTTGGTGGAGATGGTGGCGTATTACTGAGTCTGTGGGCAGGTGGCTTATTATACAGGTGACACTTACTTAATAACAGATGTCTGTCTTTCAGGTAAGTACTTCAGTGAGATTTTGACTGTCAATGGGCTGTGGGTGACAACATTGGTCAAGGTTGGTCGAGGATCAAATACTAATTTCCCTCAATGACATGCAAATTATTCTTTATTTTAATTTCATATAATTTTCCCATTTTCTACATTTTTTTATAACTGTTAAAATAAAGCTGCCCTAAAAATTAGAGACTGTTAATTTATTTCTTACTATAACAACTGCCATAATCAGCTGGGGATCAAATACTTATTTCCTCTACCACTGTGTTTGTTGTGTTTGTGTGTGTGTGCGTGTGCGTGTGTGCGTGTGTGTGTGTGTGTGTATGTATCTTGATGTAAATACATAAAATAGGTTAGAAATGCATAAAATGCAACATGACATAAATCCCGACTCATGCTTGGTTTGGTGCTGCTATTTCAGTAAGCAACCACAACCACTGTGTTGCCACTAAGGACCACACAAGTAGCAGGCAGACCTGTTTCAAAATTAGCTCACCAGTGATGCAATCATATGAAAATGTCAATATTTGAATTTATTCATATAAATTAAGTGCAGCATGAACATTCATACATTTACATTTATCAATGACATTTTCTCCATCCATCCATCCATTATCTTGGCCTCTTACCCTGACAATATTTCTTTTTATGATATCAACTATCATTAAGGTATACATTAAAGTCAGTTCAGAGAATGTTTTACTTCAGAAGTGTATATGAAACTGGTAGCCACCATATTGATCCGTCCCCTGTTTTGAATGATTTCTGTAACGTTGTACATCCTTCAATTAACTGGAGCCCGGCATCGTTTGGGGGAACGGGTACTCTTTAAGGAAATAAATACTGTTATCACGCACCGTATTCTGCAGTGCATCACGAAGACCACAAGCAAGACGGGGAGTACAGACTTCGGCTTCCTGCATAACAGCGCCGTGCTGAATCATATTCCATGTGAGGAAACGATTTCAAGTGTGCACGTCTGTAGCACTTTTTTGACTCAGAGAGAAAGAGAGAGGCAACCCCCCCTCGAGTTCTCAACATCTATTCTCACAGCTGTCGGGCATCTGCTCTCAATGAGCGTGTCGGAATGAATGAAAATCCCAAAAGCTGCGGAGGAGAGACACTTTTTGCACTTTCACACACTCCCCCCCACATCCTCCTTCAAGTGACAAACAGGTGCTTCTTTGAAATAGGATAAGACGGAATACCGAAGCTTTGTTCTGCTTCTTCTGGGAAAGTTTGACTCGTGAGATTGAAAAAGCATGTGTTGTGCCTTCTTACGGGAGTATCAATACAGTATCTACTCTGTTAGTGCAAGGTTACAAGATGAAGAGCTTGGTGAGTCGTGAGGGTGAAACTTGGAAGGCATGTTTTTGTTACTGTGAGAATGGAAAGAAAAATACTGAGAATAATTTTGTCCTGGACTGAATATTTACACGTCTATCATCTTTGACATCGCAATGTTGGACAAAAACAGTGTAGATGTTTTTTTTTTTATGTTAATGAAAATTTATGGAATGGTGGAGTTTCTCTGGAGTCCTTTTGTTGTAACGGTCTTCTTGCTCACAGCAAACACTACTTTGAAAGTTGTTTACAAGATAGAGAATTGTGAATGATAGACAGGTATTAAAACATATGACATCATTTTTGGGCCCCTTTCTTTCAGGAGATCATGACCATGACCTCTACGGGTTACTTCCAGCAGTCCGGTTGTGTGGCAAGCTGAAAAATATTCCAACATAAATATCTATAGGTTGTATCTATAGGTTCATATTTCGCAGTTGGTGAAGTACAGGGCTGGAATAGACTTCTTAGCTCTTTTATATTCTATCAGTAGCACTGATCTTACTTTAACAACTTGCTGTTAATACATGTTCATTCTTGATGCTGTATTATTTTATCCGCAACAGTATTGCCTTTTTTTCCATCCATGCTTTAAGTGTGTGTCAAATTTAGTTGTCCAATCAGATTTCAGCCTGGATTCGCTCCCAAAGTAAACAAATCCACCCTTGTCCTTCATATTTATTAGTACCGGTCAGTGTTACTCAAACTATGTTGACAAAGAGTAATTTTATGCAAATTCAACATCACAGGGCCAAAGCACTTTCATTATATTAGGTTTCTATTAGATGATATTAGTTGATCAAGGTAAAAGTTGTACAGACAGATCCAATTTACAAAAGAGTTTACACAGTCTGCACAGATTAATGCATTAAATAAACATTGCTGGTGAGTATGAAGTTCTACCATGATATTTCTGTCTTTTTATTAGTCAAATACTGATTCTGAATTTCATTTGCAGGCATATCGCATTTTTGTATTGTTCAGCTTTATAACTGCAGCATGACAGAGGTGGCATTAACAGATGGATCAATTTGGGTCAATCCACACTCAAGGCCCCAAAGTTCCAAATGCAGAGTAAATGCACTGCTCGTTGGTCAATTGATGCCATAATATAGCTTACCCAGTATAAATATGTTGATCAAATGTCTTATTTTAACCAGGACACAATGTTAGATTTTCATATACTGAGCTTGAAGAATGTATGTTTATTAGTGTGTGTTTTCAAAAAGCGTTCTGAAAATCTCACCCTAATTATAAGGCCCATTTTGCTCCGACTATATATAAATATCTATGTGCTCCAAAAGCCTCATGCAATATGTCGATTTCTGTCTTCAAGGCAACATATTAGACAGCATGCTGCTTCGAGCATCCAGTAAGGAGGTTGCAACGAATGGCGGGAAGGAGAGCAGCAGAAGTTCATCCATCACGACCTCGTCACAGCAAATGCTTTGGTGTCACTGCAACCACCATTGTCCGGATGACTCCACCAACAACACGTGCAAGTATGCCCGGTGTTCTTTACGACCGACGGGACGGCCAGACCGAAGGAATAACTTAAATGTTCTTGTTCAGGACTGATGGCTACTGTTTCACCATGGTGGAAGAAGATGGAGGCCTTCCAGTCTTGACTGCAGGTTGTCTGGGTTTGGTGGGGTCCGAGTTCCAGTGCAGAGTGAGTAGATACAATCGACTTCACTTTGCTTTTTAAAGGCTTCATTCGTCAAAATATTTACAGTACAACTATAATGGTGGTTGAGACTGCTGTGTTTAAAGGAGGATTGTGTTTAGATTAAGGCAGCACTATTGGTTTTTATCAAGGAAACTTTGGGAGCGGGAAAAATGGTAAGCACATCTGCCTCGCAGTTCAGAGACCTGAGTTCGAATCCAGCTCGGTCCGGCCTTCCTGTGTGGAGTTTGCATGCTCTCCCCAAGCGTGTTCTCTGCTCGCACTCCGGCTGCTTCCTCGCACAATACAAAAACATGCATGCCAGGTGTATTGGACTCTCTAAATTGTCCTTAGGTGTGATTAGGTGCATGAATGATTGTTTGTCTCTGTGTGCCCTGTGATTGGCTGTCAACCAGTCCGGTTGTCTTGGACAGTAGGCAGCCTCCACCCTGAGCTGGTTGCCAGCCAACCGCAGCTCACACAGAGATAAATGACCACCCATACTCACAAACACACCAAAGGGCAATTTGGAGGTCCAATATACATGCCAAGCATATTTTGTGAAATTTGGGAGAAAACTGGAGTACCCGGAGAGAACCCACACGGGCATGGGAAGAACATGCAAACGGGACACAAAAAGGCCAGAGCCGGAAGCAAATTTGGGACCTCAGAACTTTGAGGTGGAAGTGCTAGTCGCTTTTCCACTGTGGTTGTTTTAAAGAATTAGAATTTAAATATAGTATATCAAGACACAAATATTGCCTTTTGTCTTTCATATGCTAAAGGCTTCTGTTTGCCTGTACTCCTTCCAGAACCTGAAAAATCGACTGTGCAGCAATTTTTCACATTTGACTGATGCAATAGGATGTGCTATCCATATCATTTTGTACTCATCCAGGGAAAGGCATAGTCCCTGCGTAAAGTTGAATTACTCGTAAATCAAGGTACTACTGTAGTGATTTCCTTTGTTGTATGTAGGACACATGGAGCCTGCGTCAGAGGAGGTCACTAGAATGCTGCACAGATGAAGATTTCTGCAATCGAAATCTTCATCCTACTCTTCCGCCACTCAATCCGCCTTGTAAGTGTCTTCTGAAGTACTTACTGTAGTATGGAATATAGTATTGAATAAATTTGCCTCCTACACCAGCTTCACCAATTTGACTTTAAATTGTGTCAAAATGTGAAACGCCCCAGTCTGAAACTGAAAAGGTCGACGCTCATTTTGTTTTGAAGTGGACATTTTTTGATAAACTAGCCCAGTTGAGCCCCTGAACGGAAGCACGCAATCAATTAAGACAAATGGGTGACGTCCAAATGCTGTTTGAGTTCATGTTAACAGCGCTTTATTTAAAATGCATGTATGGAATGCATATTGTGGGGTACAATTGTTTCCATTTACACTTTTTTTCCAGTCTACGTTGATGGAAAGATTCACCATATGGCATGGGTGATCTCTGTCATTGTGTGCAGCATTATTTTGGCTGTTATTGTTGTCTTCTGCTACTTCAGGTAAATATCATCCATCAAAGTAGTCCAGATTTCTGCTGTAAGGCTATGCTGATTCGTCATGTTGTTTCTTGTTTGTCTGTTTCACATAGATATAAACGTCGGGCGTCCCGCCCTCGCTACACCATCGGCCTGGAGCAGGACGAGACATATATTCCTCCAGGAGAGTCCCTGAAGGATTTGATCGAGCAGTCGCAGAGCTCTGGTTCAGGCTCAGGGCTCCCTCTGCTGGTGAGATGGGAGTATTACATAACTGGAATGCTAATAAAAAGGCAACGCACTGACTGTATCGTGGACTGTATCGTGTTCCAGACACTCCCACAAAAGACGGAAATCTGTAAAACGTGTATACCAGTTTAAGTCTTTTATTTAATTATCTTACCGCTTCCTAATTTTATCAAGACACACTTAAGGTACATATTAATGAATGCCTGTTCTTCGTTGTCAATAAATGTGAGGCCCGCGTATAACATCACTGTGGGTGCTTAAAGCTGAATATTTGTCACTTCCGGTTTAAGTGTACAGTTGAACTGACACTTTAAAGAAAAGAAAGTTATCTAGGTGTATTTCTAAGAAACATTCTGTATAACAAATATATACTGCTATAGATGGGCTAACCAAATTTACCATTCTTGAGATGTTATGTTATTTAAATCTTATTTAATCTTATTTAAAACACCTGCTACTTTTGCACAAATGGGGCTGCAACACAAACAAACTGTCTGCACAACAGTTTATTATGGGGCATTTTTTACACCTTGTTGCACCACACTGTGGTACTCCAATACATGCTCACAATTCAACATTAAGATTATTCGCTGCATAGCAGGATGGCACACTTACCGAATTTCAACCTGTAACTTTCTGACCGTGCCCAGGTTCAGAGGACAATCGCCAAGCAGATCCAGATGGTGAAGCAGATCGGCAAAGGCCGCTACGGCGAGGTGTGGATGGGTCGATGGCGAGGGGAGAAAGTGGCGGTCAAAGTGTTTTTTACCACCGAAGAGGCCAGCTGGTTCCGGGAGACCGAGATCTATCAGACGGGCCTTATGAGGCATGAGAACATACTGGGTAAACACACCAGCCTTTTTGACCAAACTTCACATAGGCCACTTTTTCAATTCAAGCGTAAACTTGAAAATAAATCATAATGTAGGACCAGTCATTGGTCTGCTGTGATGTGTTGGCGTGTAGTGAAAATTTAAGAAACTACCAAGGCCGTTTGATCCCATTTTTTTCAGCCTGTTACTAGTTTGAGTATCACTTTCGAATCTGTCACTGGTAGCGATACCAGACATCGATACCACTACCACTGATTAATAACATTTCAATTACCATAGAGGCAGATGACTGCAAACAAAAAAAAGAACTTCTGATGATTCACCAGGGCTGCTGTGTTGTAGCAATGTTAATTTTTTATTTTAATGTTTTTATTAGTGTCAGGGTCTTCTCAGCATCCTTTGTAGGTGCTCGATGACTTGAAATAAGGTATTGGCCCGATATTGATATCTGGTATTTGCACTCGCTCATCCCTATACCAAGTATAAAGTAAGGATGTGTTCAAATTTGTGTTGTCAAACGATGACTTTTTAACACTAATTAATTGAAAATATTCCTACAATTAACCCCAACTTTTTCCTGTCAAGCTAGTAATTGATATTCAGTAAAAACCTGGAATTAACGTAAAATCATGAATTAAAAAAATAAATATTTGTTTCACAGATTCTGTTTAAGAGAAAATACTGACTGATTATTGTTCCAACCTTTTTCTTTTTTTTTTTTTTTGGATCATGATATTATTCTGGAAACTTCTCACATAGGATTAGTACCCATTACCGTTTGCGGTACTTGAATAGGGCGTTTTAGTCTGAGCTGGTACGCCAAAGATATACAACTATTTCAGTTTGAACTTGGTTAGTTAGCAAGAAAGTGGGACAGTGGTAACCGAGTTAGTTTTTTTTTTTTTTTTTTTAATCTCCAAAGTCCGTGCTTTGACTTTATAGCCGTAGTTAAAATGTACAAACATTAAGTGAAAAATACAACTGAAGGAAAGAATCTTTCGCGTTACAGTGTAACTGAAAGTATAAGTGAAACCGCTGAGCTGTGCGTCGACTCACTCAGGGTTCATCGCTGCGGACATCAAAGGCACGGGCTCATGGACGCAGCTGTACCTGATCACCGACTACCACGAGAGCGGCTCGCTGTACGATTACCTCAAGTCTACCACGCTGGATAGCAAGGCCATGTTGCGGCTGGCCTACTCTTCCGTGTCGGGCCTGTGCCACCTCCACACGGAGATCTTCGGCACGCAGGGAAAGCCCGCCATCGCCCACCGCGACTTGAAGAGCAAGAACATCCTGGTCAAGAGGAACGGCGCCTGCTGCGTGGCCGACCTGGGGCTCGCCGTCAAGTTCATTAGGTGCGTGAGCGCGTGGTTGCCGAACGGTGGCAGAAGCGGGATGCCATGTGAGCCTCGTCCAGTTTGCGGGCATGTTCTACAAGCTAACGTGTGTGTGGGCCCTTGCAGCGACACCAATGAGGTGGACATCCCTCCCAACACCCGAGTGGGCACCAAGCGCTACATGCCCCCCGAAGTTCTGGACGAGACCCTGAACAGGACCCACTTCCAGTCCTATATCATGGCCGACATGTACAGTTTCGGACTCATCCTGTGGGAGATTGCGCGACGCTGCGTGTCAGGAGGTATGGCTCGGCGGAAAAGGTTCAAATCCGGGTTGATAGTGCTACTCAAAGGTGTCAGAAGTGGGATGCCGAGCTGCCGTGCGTGCCGTTCATAGACTAATGGTTTTTCAAGCCACTAGGAATAAATATTTTCCAAAGTGCGCCTTGGTGGCGCAGTGAATAGCACGTCTGCCTCACAGTTCAGGGACCTGAGTTCAAATCCACCTGGCTCCGGCTTTCCTATGGGGAGTTTGCATGTTCTCCTCGAGTCCGAGTTCTCTCCGGGCGCTCTGGCTTCCTCCCACACTCCGAAAACATGCATGGCAGGTGAATTGGGCTTACTAAATTGTCCTTAGGTGCGATTTGGTGCATGAATGGTTGTTTGTCTCTGAGTGGCCTGCGATTGGCTGGCAACCAATTCAAGGTGTCCCCCGTCTACTGCCAGCTGGGATAGGCACCAGCAGGCCTGCGACCCTTGTGAGGATAAGCGGCTATAGAAAAGTGATGGATTGTTTCAAAGTGAGTGCAAGAGTTCTATTGAGAGATGCCAAATGGTGTCATAAGTGGGATGCTAAGCCACAATGCCATCTGTGTCATGCCTGCTCAGGGTACTTTTTTTTTTTTTTCAAACTGAATTGGAATGTGCAAATCAAGGTCAAACGTGGACTCTAAAGTGGGATACGCCACGTGTGGCAGCCCACCTAGTGTATTTACTCTCACTTTTGATTTAAATGGGGTGAAAAACAGTGGGATGAATTCAGTCTAATTTCTGTTTGTCTAAAACAGGTTTGAAGATAGGTGTGAAAAAGGGAATGCTTAACCAGGCCATCTCTTTGTGTAAATCCTAATATGACAATAACGTCTGAGAGCACTTCTCAGAGGTGGCAAATAGTGTCAGAAGTGGGATGCTGAGGCACTCATCCATCCGTGGCATGCTCGTTTGCTGTACTGCTTCTGGACTCCTGTCTTTTCAAACCAATGTTCTACTTGGATGTCTTTAGATGTCAGAAACGGGAGCCAATAAAAAATGTAAACTTAATGGGCATGCTAGAATTGTGTGCGTTAGCATCCTTCTTTTCACAGCATTTTTTCATCCTCTGAGGTAGAAAATAATACAGATGACGTGGTGGATAAGGGTATCCCACTTCTGATACAATTGTTTTAGCTCTTTTTGAAGCATTTCCTGCGAGATTGCAAAACCTGTCCATCATTAGCAGGTCAATCTAACCCAACCTGTTTCTCACGTGGGCAAAGGCATCCTAGAGGAGTACCAGCTGCCCTACCACGACCTGGTCCCGAGCGACCCGTCTTATGAGGACATGCGCGAGGTGGTCTGCATCAAGAGGCTGCGGCCCTCCTTCCCCAATAGATGGACCAGCGATGAGGTAAAACCTTACACGACACGCTACAGGTCACAAACACGTGTGATGCTCGGTTTCTGCTGACCAACGTGCATTTTACCGCAGTGTTTGCGGCAGATGGGAAAGCTGATGAGCGAGTGTTGGGCTCACAACCCAGCCAGTCGTCTCACGGCTCTGCGGGTGAAAAAGACGCTGGCCAAGATGTCCGAATTGCAAGATATCAAGTTGTGAAGGTCGCGTGCGTATGTATACGTGTGTCAAAACTGCGCTTTCTGTGAAAGCTAATTTAGCTTGTACTAGAAGGAGAAGTGTGAACGGGTCCCTCAAGATGGACTGTGCGGAAACGGGCTGGCACTATGTGACAAAGTGTACTGTGAGGCTTTAATACATTTTTCTTTGTGCTGGATACATTTGTAGAGTGTACAAATGTCTTGTTTTTTCTTTGTCGTGGCTTATGTATTTTCCATGTAAAACATTCATTAAAGTATTTAGAATTCACCTGATTCTGATGTCGGTTACTGAACTGTAAACATGAAAATTGGGTGTTTTTTTAATTAAAAAAAAACAAAAAACTAAGTATAAAAAAGAAGTACGGTGTTATACAGTAAAAAAGTTTGAAAAAAAGTCATATAATATGGTTAAAAAAATCTTACAACTTGGTCATGGTTGGTTAAAAAAATCCTTTCTATAAACATGTGTCTTCTGTAAACTCATACATGAAAATAAATTGGTTGAATATTAAAAGCCTTGCTTTCAACAGTACACACTCTCATTTTCAAGAAGCTTTATATATATATATATATATATATATATATATATATATATATATATATATATATATATATATATATATATATATATATATATATATATATATATATATATGACAGTTGGGCATTATTTAAAACCAAGGTTATAAATAAGTAGTAAGGTAAGACAGGGATTTTAAACCAGCTGGGGTTTCAAATAATGGCTTCAAAATAAGGTTTTCAGCTAGGGTAAGTGCAAAAACAAATGTTCAAGCGGATATGAAATATGGTCTCAGAAGTGTGATGAGGTTGAACAGAGTAGAAAACAAACAAACAGTGGCATCGTATTTCATGTTGAGCATTGCTTATAAATATAATTTATTAATCGTCTTAAAAATTCTTTCTTACAATTTGTACAGAAAACGAGGAGAGAAAAAGGGGAGGAGGTGAGCAAAAAGATGTCATGACTAGCGTGCCGGATGCATCCTAAACAGTCACCACCACTCAACATGTGTGCACCCCCGCCCCCCCATAGCAAGATGGTACAAGCACAGCTACGACGTCCATCATGACAACCAATGGCAGTTTGCATAGTATACAACAACAAAAAAACCACCACAACAAAGAAAACATACTACTTTCTAATTTTTTTTTTTTGTAACTCTTAAAGTGACAGTACGCAAGTGTACACTGTAGTCAAATAGAAAACACTTTTTTTTTCTTTTCTTACATTTCCATACAATAACAACACTTTATTTGTTTCAGTCGAGTTCGGTAGGTAAACTGTCGACTGGCAGATTTTTAAAAATGAAGAAGGGAAAAATGTCAATGTCGTGGTCGTCGCCTTTGGGTTTGAGTTTGCATTTGAAACGCACCCTGTACCCTTTTTTCAATAAGCACTTACATCAGGAAACATTCACAACATCCAACTTTGAACCACACATTTCGGTGCACCTCCGGAAAAGAAAACTGACAATTAAAAAAAAAAAAAAAAATCAACACCGCCAGGCTAATACTTGCCTGCTACATACAATTGTTTATATACTTTCAAAATAATGCTCATTCCGAATTGTTCAAAATAATAGACACCCAGTCAAAATTAAGTGATTATAGAATTATTCATGTTTAATTTTTAAATATTTCAGACAATATCATAGTTTTATGCTTGCTTGAATGACAAAAAATGTTTTTCCTCAACTTTCTTAAAAGTTTATGTATTTTTATCATATTATGTTATATAATAATATGTCTCCTCTAACAGTTTTTTAAGAAAAATAATCTGGGGCTGAAACTAGTTTTGAAAATAGCAATTTGCATTTGTAAATACAAATAAATATCTTTTTTTAAAATCTGGAAATGATTTGAAAATTATGAACATATATAAAACTGAAATTAAAAAAAAAAACATTTCTGTTCATTTGAATTTTAGTGACCTGCCCTACCAAAACGTTTCTTTTTGAAAGAAGAAATTAGAAAACAAAATTGGATGACAAAAAAGTTTTACTTTTATGAAATAAAATGCTTTTCTTTATCAAAAAATAATGATGACATTTTGAAATAAAACCAACTTTTTTGTAACTTTGGAATCTAAAATTGAAATACATAGTTACATTTGTAATACAGTATTGGGAATATTTTATTTGAGGGGAAAACAAAAATCAACAGTTAAAAAGCTTTTTTTTTAAAAAGAAATAAAGTCATCCCGAATCCCTAAAAAAATATTTTAAAAACTAAAATAAATTCAAGTAATGATGACAAAACAAAAATAAGAATGATCATAAATTGGGGAAAGTACTATATAACTGACAATCATGTTTTTGCATGAGTCATTAGAATAAGAACAGAAAGCAACAGTAATGTCAAGGCCACCGGATGGCGCTAGAGATCAACAAAATCATGGCGGTGATGTCAAAGCAGGGACGCTCCAACTAAGAAGTACTCCTGACGTCACAAAAAAAGAAAAAGGAGCGTTTTAATAATGTGGCGCGTTCAAGGCTTCTCTTTGTCTTCTTCTACCCGCTGCTGGTTTTTAGTCATTAGGAAAAATAACACTGCTTACTGCAGTTGTAACTCAGAAATTCTCTCGCCATGGCTTGCATTCATTCATTTAATAATAATCATCATAAAATAAAAAATATGAAGAATAATTAGGGAGAATATACTCTGCATGTACTCATCAAAAATAAATCCTGCTCATATGACTACGTCTGCATCCCTTCCTCTTGCACGCCTGCGTCGGTAAACGGGTGGAATGATGGGTCACCCGAAAAGAGGCGGGCTGAGGGAGGGACTTGTTGTTGCTGACTTCTGGTTGACCGTTGGCAGCGGTACCGAGTCGTTTTTGTACACGTGTCAATCATTAGAAATAGTTGCGTCATCATCCGTTTGCGTCGCTAGCAGTGAGCAATCATTGCCAATGGTTTCCATCACTCGACACCCTTAGCTGGTTTTCTTTGCCAGCTTATATAAGATGCCCGTTTTTTCAATCACATCAGTAGTTGATTTTGTTCCCAATAGATACCATTCATTAAAACTATATCCAACAAGTTTTTTTTTTTTTAAAGCTGTCTTTCATTCATGTTCGCTTGCGGTTAGCGTTGAATTTTTGCTAAGGCCTTTCCTCGAAGTACATTTTGATCTCATTTTGTCAGCGCATTACTTACGATGACACTTTTAAGCCACATAAGTGTGTTCCTGATGGGTAGACAGTTGTACCAACACTTAGCAAAGCATCTTTTTCCTGAAGCTATTTTCCTCTTACGCTCACTAACAACGACTTTCCCTCATTTCTTGTCCTTAGCTTGGTTTTTTTTTTGTTTTTTTTTTGCCCACTACATTTGTTGCCACTTTTAAGTAACATCGGCAGACGGGCGCACATTTGTACAAGCGGTTCCCAAAGCATTTTAAAAGTTTTCTCTTTACCCTCGCTAGAAGTTAGCAACCGTTACTAACATTTATCGTCCGTCGTCTTTAGTTTGTTTTGATAGCCTGCTAAATACGATGCCACTTTTCAGTAACGTCGTTAGTTTAGTTTGTTCCAGAAAGGTAAAAAAAAACAAAAAAAAACAATCGTACAAACACTCTTAAAAGCGCTTTTTAGGGAGGTCATTCCGCGAGCGTCTTCCTCTGTTAGCCAGGCCCGCGTAAGTTATCACCTTTGCCATTTGTCCGTGTCGTCGGGCTTCTGGCCTGGTCAGTGTTCCACAGTCATGGAGCAAATGTTACTGTCGTGTCGACCCATCTCTTCCAATACAGCGGCTAGTTCGTTGAGGTCCCCGTCAGGGAAGTGCTGGGCCTCCCACAGGTCCAGGATAACGCCGGTCGGACTGGATTTGGTGGCAAAGTAGTTCAGGTACCTTGGGGAAAAAAAAACAACAACATGGAGCTCATGTTCAATGTACAGTGGTGCTTTGATGAAATTTTTTTAAGGAAAAACACACTGTAATAACATACACCAATTAAATCAAGTATAACATCATAAATAGTTTGCATGTCATGATGAGATTTTTTTCCCCCTTATTTTCAAAACCCCGATTAGAAGGGCCGAATGAACTCAAAACAAAGAAACTTTTTAAAATAGTCATACAGTATGTACCTCTAAATACCTCTTTGTTCCTTTTTCCCGTGAACTTTGATGGAAAAGGAAAAGACGGCCTGACTTGTGTGCTTGGGGTCCAAGACAAATCTTTTCTAAGCTTTAGCCAATCAAGTCCAAAATTGTCTTAATTCTGACTCGAGTCAAGTCATATGACTCAAGTCCCCCATCTTTGATTTTGTTTGAGGCGTGAGAAACGCTCTTTTGTTGAAAAGAAGCGGAACAACAGGTGAGTCTATCAAAGACCCTGAAGTTCCTGAGGAAATACTTTGATAGTTTGTCTCATCCTCTTCTTCCTTCCTCTAACTTTCTCTTTTGTCATGTCTTCCTTTGACTTTGTTTTTTCCCTTGTCAACACTTTGTTGCCAGCGAGCCTCCTGCTGCTCAGCTCTGCAGCTCACATTCAACTCTTGCTTTCTCTCTCACACACACAAAACTTAAGAAGACGCGAGAGAAGAAAACTCACTCGTAGTTTGAGGCTCGGATCTTCAAATTGAGACACAAATTGAGAAAAAAAAGATGTTTGGATGATTATTAGCACATGGAGAGTTGCTGATAAGACGAACTGTGATGGAAATTGCATTTTGAGAACCTACAGTGACATGTTTGAATTCAATGAAATAAATTACAGTATATGTCATTTGGAGGATTTGAGCAACCTGTCCAAGTTGAGCTTGTGCGCCAGCATCCTCCAGTCGTTGCCTCGCGTCTGAGGGGCGTCCAGGCTGCCGCATAGTTTGTGCCTGATGGACAAGGGGATGCGGAAAGCGTTGGGCCCCACTAACGTGGTGATGTTGCTGGCCGGGTCCATCAGGGACGTGTCTATGCACTGGAGCTCCTATGATGAATTGAAACCAATTTGAAATGCCAGCAGTTCTTTTCTGACCTCCTAAAAACACCGCCGTTTTTGTTTTCCTCAATCAAGTCCCTTACTAACACTAATAAAGGAGCAGGATGCCCAAAGTTGAGGTGACATACACAGAGAAGTTCCTCCCCCTAACTTCCACACTCTTAAAGGTCCACAAGTCACAAAGTCTTAAGTTGGGCTGCCTGCGACTGTTCAATCATTCATAGCGAGGCGAGAGGTCACGCCGACACGACCGGAATAGCAAAGCTTTGATTTTGGCGTACCGTCAAAAGCTGAGCGCATACGCCGGGTGGGTTCAAAGGTCAGACTGTTTTTTTTTGTCTCCAGAAAGTCTCTACTTTGAACTTTCTCCCTACGGCTACATTGGACTTAACGTCGAAACTTGTGCAAATTAGGTGGGAGGCTCGTGGCGAGGACTTTGGTAAATGTATGCATTGAGAACTTCTCTAAGTGGTTCGGAGAACAAATGCATGATTGAATAAATGTTAGAATGAAATACTTCCCCTAATATACAGAAATGGGCAAGCGCAGATATCAAGCGTTGCTATTGGGGCGATGCCTGGCCTTATTTCAGGGTGTTGTGCATCTGATACTTGTATCGGCCGCTTTCTTGCAACAAAGTAGAAATGACAAATAAGAAGAGAAAATTGCCATTATTTCACGACATTTTAAAACACTATTTTGGAAGATATAAGTCGCTCTTCAAAATTGTCATCGTTTTGATCGTTGTGAAATTTTGTGTATTAAAATAATTAGTGGTATTGGTTCATAGTGTCTACGGCTAAAGAGTTGAGTACTCTTACCAAGATTGGTCAGGAAAAAAAAACACAGTGGTATCGAACAGCCGTAATAGTGTACTCTTTTTACTAGATAGATTTTATGTGGCCTTTTTGATGCTTTCTCCCAGTTTTTATTAGATGGCATGATATAAATTCGGGATATGACGGGTGGGCTCAAATATGGTTATCATTTGACAGTTTCTAAATGAGCACGAGCATCTGTATTTTGACTTGGCGTGAGCAGTGGTGGACACACCTCTTCCAGTGTGTTGCTGAGCTGAAAGATCTGGCCCTCGCCCTCCACCTGCCGAACGCACAGCTTGCAGCTGATCTCGGTGACGGCTGAGCTCATCCTCTCCAGTGTAAAAGTGCAGTGGAGGCTCCTCTGACTACCGCTCCACACCTGGTAGAAAGGGATCTCCTGCAGAAAATAATGAAGGGGTTCAGAATCGGTACCGTTTTACCGAGGAACAATAAGTGCCGTTATACTCGAGTACAAAGTTGAAGTACTTTTGTCGCCGGTGGTTTACCTGATACTTGGCAATGAGTTTGCTCTTCCAGTGTGGGTGTGGCACATCGTGGACGGACAGTCTCAGGTTGTGTGTGCTGTCCTTGAAGTTGAGGGTCTTGGGCTCATCCAGTAACTTGCCTCCCATTTGCGTCTCCATCTGAAGAACCTCCTGCAGATGGTCAGAATGTTTATTTATTTTTTGTTTTTTTTTACAACTATCACATTAAATCAACTACACTATTGGTTGTTAAACTTCTTACCCCTCGCCCCCAAAAGGTACTAGGTTCTCCAAGTACCAACATATACAGTAGTACTTTCACTTAAGACCGGTGGAAAACAATTGTGATCAAAGAGCGTTCATTTATGATGCAGACGATGATTTGCAAATGTGTTCAATTGCCTCAGTACTGCATGCCAAGGAGGAGTAAATGGATGCCAGTTTTTTTTTCCCCCACCTTACGTATCAGTGGCTGGTGTTGTTACCCTCCCAGAGTACCTGGTATGTTAATGTACACTGTAAAAAAAAAAAGTAAAATAACAGATATTTACTGTTTTTTTTTTTTTACAGTTTTTTATGTGTTTTTAAGATATTATTTAATTTACAAGAAAATACAGTAATTTTACTTTATAAAAACACGAAACCACAGTGTAAAAATATGATACAATATATTTCTGTTATTTTACAGATTAATACAATAGAAATACATCAATTTATTTTTAAAATACATTTACATATGTACTATATTTTACCAATCTTTGTCAGTTATTTAATTAAAAGTCAAAGTGTTTATGTGCACAGTGTAGAAACAAGTCTATCCGTACAACCGATTTCTTACTTTGCTGTCCACACATTTCGTAAAAAAATAGTTAAGACAAAGAGCAAGGTATAAACAACCATTAAGTGGCAGGAAGCGTAAGTAGGTAGATAATGTGCAGGCACCTACAATCATGCGAATGATACCTCCAGTGATCTGCAAGTATGCGCAGTGATTCAGATGATGTGCATGGGTTCATGACTGTTTAACTATTTTAAAGTGTTGTGCAAAAAGAGCAGTATAAATAGTGCAGAAATTCAGAAATAAGGTACATGGTCTGCATAGTCGCAGCTGTATGACATGTATTATTAGCTGTATTGTGCTACTAGCGGGTTGTTGAGGGTAAAAACTGTTTGTAAAAAATTACTCAGAAATTACAATAATTTCAGCATTTTAAAATCTTTAAAATCTTTAAATTTAGATTTATTGAATATGGCTTTTAACATTTATTTTGAAAGGTTGTGTTCGCTCAGATTTTTCAAAGCTTGCTGCAACTGCTGCCCCACCCATTTTGCATCTGGGGAGCAGGTTTTGCAGTGATTTTTAGACATTTAAGCCATACACAAATGCCAGAGGTCACTTGCATCTCATATGAAAGGCCTCTAGGAAAAATGATGACATTTTGAGACACGTTCAGCTGAGAAATTGAAATTTTATATTCTAAATCCGCAAAGCAGACAAAAACGGTTGTGGTGATTTTTAGACACGTAGGCCATTCGCTACTGTCGAAGGTCCCCTGCATCTCTTATTAAGCCTGTAGCGAGAATGCTGGGATTTCACCTACATATCATCAGTTAGGAAAATGGCTGTATATGTAGAACTGGATATAATAAAACTGGGTATATATGTTCAATTCATTTGTATGTATCCTGTGATCGGCTGGCAGCTTAGATGTCGCATGATGATGCCAAAGCACTACATTCCTGTTGAACATAAGACTTTTAGTTGTATGGTGAAGCAGCATGCGGCCATAGCTACGAATGTTCTCAATCTGACAATTTGATGTTTTAGTACGAGGGGGAAAAACGGCCCCCACACTAGTCGGGGTACCGCAAGCACTGCATTCAGTGTGTGCATATTTGCCCTTAGCAAATCCTCCCATCTTGCAAAATTAAAAGTAAAAAGACAAGCGGAATGTAATATGCTTAACCGCATATCTCCTAGAGTTGTTTTTAATGGTGGAATTGCTTGTTTGAAATGCTAACCACTCTGTTACTCTGCGTGTGTGCGCGCGCGTTGCTACTCGACTTGATCACTTCATGCATAAATTAGCAGCGTTAAGCTCCCCCGTATCAGATGCTCCCTCCGGTGCTTTTGAATATGTTTAAACTCTAAAGCGTCAGCGAGTTTGACATTGCTCGACCCGGTTTTGTTTATCGCCGCCAAGACGAAGACGGCGCACACTCCAAACCTTTAAAATGTCCGACTTCAAATGCAAATGACCATAATAAAGCAGCATGAGCTCTTCTCAAGATGACTTGAGGCTTGGGGATGGATGTCGTGTTTAGCAGACAATAAAAAGCAAACTGGAGCGGAGTATGTACAATCTTAAAATATTCTGAGTTATAACAAGCAATACCAAAGATTAGAATCAGTTCATTTATTGCCAGTGATGGTATAGATGTCAAGGATCCGACTGGGACTGGCAGCGTAAGAGCTACGACTGAATAACGCTATACAAAATTTGTGTTTGCACATGTCCCAAATGCCAAGATTCACTATTTTAACTAAACACATTTTTGGCACTGAAATTAATTGAAAGGTTGATAACTACCCCGCATGGTAATAGCCCATGTAAAGAAATAAAGTATTATGTTTGGCAACTACTCATTACAGTGCAGGTGTTCCTAATGTTGTGTTCGTGCACGCAACTGCGAGCTCTTACCTTGAGTGCATCCTGAGTGTCGTCCAGACAGTACACCCTGATATGGTAGTCCAACGTGGTGCAGGAAACAGGTCCAAAGACGGCTAGCTTCAGCCTCTTGGCGGCCGCCTTGCCCACCGACTGACCCACCAGGCAATACGTGCCCAGAGTCTCCGTGAGGATGTGACAGGCCTCCGAGTCCATCTGCACGTAGCAGGGAGTGGTGAAGTTCTCCTCCCCCACCACCACCACATCCTGTTGGATACACATACACTGGTTACTGCCGAGCCTGGATGCTATGCTATGCTATGCTATGCTAAAGATGAGCGGTAGTGTTGTCTACCAACAAAACTTATCTAACTACATACTCTATTAACCAAAGTAATGCATTAAACTTTTCACATTACACTTTGCCTCCACAAATGGCAAAACGTGTTTGTGATGTATTTTGAATAATATTATAATACTATGTTTGATTTAAAACATTATGTAATTATATAATTGCAATGAAAAATGACAAAACCATTTTCTGCCACATTTTCATTCAATTGTGCTGCTCATTCTGGTGTGCATGCTTTAGCCACCTGGGGGCAACCTTCAGCTGAGAGACGCAATTCACCGCAAAGAAGCCTCTACTTTACAGGTGATTTATTTACTCATTATATCTGTCAGTCCACCCCTTGTTGTGGAGTGCGATCACTTGACACCCAACAGCGGCCATATCTCAAGTCAAAGCAGAATATCTGCCGATTGTGGCTCATATCTTAAAATAAGCTGGGTCGCTTGCATCTATGAGCACTCTTGTATTGGGTAATAAAACAATCTGTTGCTCCGTTTGAGATGAGGCCCTATCAATACAAGAGACCGGAGGACCCTAACGTGCTACGAATGTGTTATTAGCGTTAATCACAACTGTGGCCTGACACCTGCAGAATTTAATTTCTCCACTCTCAAAGGATGTTAACTTTTTTTTGGATGGGGAAAATGATGATTTTCCTGCAAAAAATGGACTTCCTAATGAAATCCTGCTTTTCGTTTTCATTACGCCATTCCTGCTGCGGCAAATACACACATAAACACACATTGACACAATCACGCACACGCGTTGTAACGCATGGCTAATTGCGCAGAGACATTGTGTGGAGCTGTGATAAGAAACACAAGACGAGTGCACGGGGGAAGATACGCACACATGCACGTAATATACAAACACGTACAAACAGAGATTGCTGGTGCTTCATGCTAAGAGAAGCAAAAAAGAATTATGAGAGGAGGAGGATGACAGGAGCATAACAAATTGCAGCTGATAGGAGTTTCCTACCTCCTGCAACCGGTAAAAAATAAACTCGTCTGTTTTCCCATTTGTTTTATTCACTACAAACATGTATAGCATTCAGAATATAGACGTTGGCTTGTTGAACAGGTTGGCAGATGTTCTGTTCTCCTTTGCTGCTAAAACAATAATCATGGGTGGCACGGATTTGTTTTGCTTGTTAAAAATTTACTGCACTTGTACATGCATGGTCAAGCTGACTCTACTCATATAACTATCAGCCCAATTTACTTAGCCTTTACCTACATACCTAGCCTAACACAACCCTTTTTTAATTGTATTTATTTATTTTTTTAACCAGGCTACCCATGATACCAAACTGACTGAAATTCACACAAATTGAGGGATATCAATTTTGGTTAAAAAATGGATTGACTGGATGCTGGTTTACTCATATCTTGTGCATCGGCTTGAGGATTTGATCCTGCACGTTGAGCAAAGACATTGTTTAATTATCCAACAACAGTTAAGAACTGATGAGTGAAAGCTAGAAATGGGCTACCACTTTATGGGTGTAGCAACGTTCATTATGGAAGAAGAAGACGAAGAAGAAGAAGACCAGATTCTCTTTCTAATGCAGCCTGTGCAACCCACCACATTAAATTTACTTCAACTTCGGAACAAAACAAACCTGTTCACACCTGCAACCAACTGGCAAGTAGCCCTTTAGCTAGTCTCAACCAATCTAATCTTCAACTGAACCTGCCATGGTTTGGAAAACAACAGAGCATTTTTCATGTATAAAGAACACCTTGATGAAAGCATGATAGGGTTGCAATTGCGTGCCCCCCCCCCCCCCCCACCAAGAAATAAAATAAATAAATAAAAAATAACAAATGAAAGCGCCTTAGATATAAGCAGAGAAGCAGACGCTTACCTCCCACTCGCCCATTGCCAGTTGGTTTTTCAGCTGTATGAGCCAGTCCTCGTGGACATCGTCAGCACAATGGTGGATGGTGAGGATGACCGGTCTGGTCAGCAGAGCTCCTGGAGGTCCGCAGCTCACCACTGGACTCAGCACTGTCTGCACGTCCTCCACTGGGGGTCTGTAGAAGACAGATAAACACGCAGCCACAACACGTTTAGAGAGCGGGAGCGAAACGCAAAAACCTCTGCTAGTTTTAGCCTTGGGCTGTGTTGGTCTAAAGGAGTTTTTTTTCCAAAATTCAACAGACCACAGGGCAATTCTGTTAAGATGTCATTTGAAATTTAATATGAAACAAAGGAGTAAATAGCTACAGAAAGAAGACGAAAAAAAGAGATAGATTATATGTGTAACTAGAGTACAGAAACAAGTGTACACTCCCACCTCCTCTGTTACACTCAACACAACATGATTTATCGATAATGTTTAAAAACATCACAGTATCATTGTCATTTTGCTGCCACATGCTTTTTCAGTATGAATGAAAACGGTGTTTATGTTCCTTGTAATAATACTATAAGCCAATATAAAAATGAGGCGGAAACAAATGAGAATGAGAATTTGATCTGTTGCTGGCTTGTGAGTGAAAAGGAAAAAAAAAAGTTGCAAAGGCGCCTCGAGTTCTTTTTTTCTTCTCGATTTAAATAAATAAATAAATAAATTATATTTTGGGCCAGAATTGCTTGAAGCAGCACTAATCCTCGACAGCATTATTGATTCAGCCGCTGGACCTCATTAATGACTCATGAAGGGAGAAGAAGAAGATAAAAGAAGCATTCCATCAAGGAGGCAAACCCAAGCGCAGTCACTTAGGCATAGCCAGCGACGAGGTTGCCACTAATAATCTGTTAAGGCATTACACATTGTGAATTGTTGTTTGGGCACCTGTTTGAAATCAAAGGTCAGAATTTTTCAGAAAAACAAACAAGCAAATAACACTTCACAGCTCATTTCGGGGCCCAAGGCAAAACCAGTTGCACGAACAAAACCTTTATTTTTGCCTCAAAACAAGATCACTGGCTCTACTAAATCCCAGAAAAGAAGTGAAAGTTCTCAGCGATGCTCTCCGTTCCTGATCCACTGTACAATGCACAGCAATTAGCCAGCTAATTAGGATCTTTTCTCATGCAATGTGTGGCAGCTCCTTTAGGTGATCATCCTGCTTATTTGTCATTCACCTTATTAGTTAGCGTCACTTGTTAGACCGGTGTCCAAAAGCTCCTGACAGGGGTATGATGTAAAAGCCAAGCTGTTTCTGCATGAAGAGACCCAAAATGAGCAGACATTTCACTGCTAGCTTGCAAACTGAAGAGAAAGCGACTCTCAAGTTGTGCACGCGCTACCACTATGTCGTCGGATAAATGATATGAAAAAAACAAAACAAAACAAAACAAAACTGAATCTTCTTCCAGGGATCGGTAAAACAAGTGAAGGAGAGAAAACACTTTCTGATGAAAATTTTCAATGTAAGAAAACATGCAGTTGGACCGTAATGAGCAAAGAACGCAGAGAATAAATTCAAAAAATATTAAAGCGACGAGTCGAGAAATGGGGAAAACACTGTTGACTAACATAATAAACACAATGTCAACTATTTGTGAAAGCCCTAAGACACAGTGAGAAGACAGAAGAGTCCATTGCATGAGCAGAAGAAACGCCAATGACAGATCAAGTGTTTTGATGCAATTTTAAGCATGCGGATGAAGACTAAAGCTATAAATGATCTCCTTGGCAGTAGTAGTTTTTCATTGTGCTAAATGAAATATCAAACGTACGAGAGTTATTGTTTGTACTTGCCACCGATGAGTACTTAATGATCGATGCTCCCTATTAATGAGATGAAAAAAATACAAATATCCTTTTATTAATTCCTGTCATGTCTATACATCCAAGCAATGCAATTTCTTGAGTTTGTTACTGCTGACATTTTTTTTTTTTAAACTTAGGAGATACAATGTGAGATGCGCCAAATGTACAGCACCTACGCAGTCGGAATTTCCATACTTCTCTCACATATCCCGCAGAGAGTATAAGGAGGAGGAGAGGATTAGAGGACTTGTCGCAGTTAAAAACAGTAATCCCCACAATTGCTGATGGGAAAAAAAAAAGTAAAAAGGAAATGATGTGCAGTATATCTGCATATTCACAGGCTCTTTTTCACAACGGAATTGCACACATTGTGCATTTATCTGACATTTGCAGTGCAACTTAACATCTATACCTCAATTTGAGGCAATGGAAAGTAAAACTAAGTAAAACTAATAATAATATTCAATTATTACTAATGATAATCTATGGAAAATGATTAAGCAAATCTAGCCAAAGTTGTCAAAAATATTTTTATGTGTTTCAGTGTGCCTAAAAAGACTGAATAAAATCTGACACGATAAACCCACAAAAACACACACTGAAATTATATTATGTAATATGAAGTAGAATAAAAATGAATTAAACAATAACATGATTTGAAATTTTTAAAATATAGTATACATAATTTGTTTATTTGTTTTAAATGAATGAAAGAATGACATAATTTAAAAGATTTTAAAACAGCAAAGAACTTAATGTTTTGTACAATAGCAATTACACTTTTATACTGTATGATAAGAACACATTTTTATACATGCTACAAGTAAAATTAAATTTTCACCAAAACAAACAAAATTAATAATAGTATAATAAGACGTTTTGTGTTCTGTAAATATTAGTTGGAGTTTGAATAAAACTGAATAAAATGAAATTTTAGATAACTTTAATGAAGTTAAAATAATTAAAAAAAACAATAATAGAAATGTTCAGTTTTGAAATATATAAGATCATCGCGCCACATGGTATTTTATTTTATTTTATTTTTTTTATAACCCAGAACAAAAAGAACCTGAATTGAAAGAAAAGAACAGCAGTCGTGAGTCGTCCTTGTTTTCACTTGACTGGCATATTGGGCAGCCAATCGACGACCAATTTTTCTCAACTTTTGGTCATAACAAGGGAGTAGAGTACAGCAGTACAACAGTGTGAAAACTCTAACAAGTTATTCAGCAACCACGTTACTGTTATTGTTGCTGAAAAAAATAGATATCGAGGGAAAAACGTTTGGACACCCCTGGTGAAGAAAGTACTCTATAGATCCCTTCAATTTACCATTTAAATGACTTTAACATCATTCATGTTGATCATTGTTAATCATCAAAAGAAGTGACTAATAAATTTAAACATTGATAACAGTGAGAAATATTTAATGTTGAGCTGAAGAGCAAAACCGTGTTGGGCAAGCAGCTAGGAAGACCCATGAAAGATGTGAGAGGACTGTAAGGAAGGGCTGCAAAAAGGGGTTTAACTTGCCTGGAGCTATCCTTCCTATGCACTGTCACATACATCTCGTAGACGCGGCCCTGGGGGACGGCGCCTGCCGGAACCAGCAGACTCACGCCTGCAACCGCAAACATTTATTTCAGGTCAATGTGCATAGTAAAGTAGCGGAGCATTATTCCATCAAAGTGTGATGTTTGGACTAAGGCAAACGCCCATTTACAAAAATGTATCATCATATCCAGATGGTATTTACAAGTCTATATAGAACTGTGATCAAAATGTTACTTGAGGACGTTAGATATTGTTCATATCAAAGAAGATTATTATGCCAGTGTACACGTTAAAATGTAAGACGCAGCACGACGACGACACATGTTACGCAAACGTACATGTTAAAGTGACACAATCTATCTGTCCGTCAGTCCAACCATCCATCCATCTATCCATCTAGCCATACCGCCTGCCCGCTGGCACTTTTGGGGGTCGCTGGCGGGCACTTACCCGAGTTTGGCACGATGAGGTGTCCTCCCTGGTTGTTGAAGGACCCGTGAGCGGTACACGAGGGGTCTCGAGTACGGGCCAAGCTCTGGTTCCGAAGATTCATGGTGTCGCTGTTCTCCAGCAAAGACTGCGTCAACTGTAAAAGCATGGTTACAAGGGACTGCAGCAAAGTGTGATTGACAGACAAATAATACATTTTCGCCAAATTCCCAATAGCCATCATGCCCCCACTCTGATGTCATCAGTATTTCTTTTTCTTACTTTCCTTCTTCCTTCACCTTGCCCCGTTCCCAGTCTCCTTGCTGCTTCAATTCTCACTCTACTCACTCTTCCTGCGCTCCATTTTACTTACTTACTAACAGCTGACCTGTGGCCTATTTATAGTGCTCAGGTAGCTTACAAAGAGAAGCAATTATCGAAAATGGTTGTCAGAAAAAGGATGGCTGGAACTGCATGACAAAATTGAACTGAATCAATTTAACACAATTCTTCAGTATGTAATTTCAGTATGCATTTGACGGTTTTAGCTTTATTTTATTGTTCTGTACGGTACTTATTTTCTTTTTCTATTTTCCATCCATTCGTTATCTATTGCCGCCTATTCTCACAAGAGTCGCAGGCTTGCTGGTGCCAACCACAGCTGTTTTCAGGCGGGGGGGTTTTAGGCAGGGGACACCCTAGATTGGTTGCCAGCCAATGGCAGGGCCCACAGAAACGAACAAGCACACACCCAAAATTTTCCACCAATTTTTAAGTTTGCCATGCAAAAATAGGATTTTGCAGTGTTTTCTTTTGCCTCTTTTCTGTGGACATGTTTCCTTGAGAACTGCTAATGGGAAGCTGAGCCCTGTGCCTGGGAGCGCCGCCACCAGGCTCAGCTTGAAGAAGGAAGATCTCAAATCACCGTAGGGTATCAAGTGGTTTAAAAAGGAAAAAAAAAGTAGAAGAGCTGCTTTGCATTTCACAGTCTCAATGTGAGCATCCACTTGTAAAATAAGCAATTAGGATTTAGATCCAAAAAGCTTCAGCAAGACAAGGATGACTTGTGACTTTTTAAGCAAGAAAAACATGTTTTTTGCATTATTTGCCATTATGTTGAGTAATCACATATTTGGAACGCCCAACTGGTGTCCTTTAATAGTACGTTTGACTTGATGTTGTTTGTGCTGCCAATTGATTTTTGGACAGTTTCAATAAGATCAGGGCATATTAATGATAAACTTTTTAAAAATGAGTTAAATTAGTATATAAAAGTTTTTGTTTTTGGGCTTTGATCTATATTTCTACACACTTACCTTGGGAGAGAGCTTGGATGTAAAATCTCCTCCGAGGTCATCCTGCGGCGTGACAAGACCGGAGGAGTTGTACACCTTGATCTTCAAGTTGGGAAGTGGCTCTGAGAGTGGAGAGTTGGTTATTGGGATTTTATCGGACACGTCACAAAGGGCATGCGCAAGACCACAATACATGGCGGCCACATTTGTCAAGTTATCATCAAAATCATCATCATGAACACAAACAAGCACGTGTTTCCCAATCCATTAAAACAAAGATATCATTAGCCTAATAGTGACGTTACTTAAGCATTTTTGATACTTGACACATTTGGGGGAAAACAAACAAACAAAAAAACAACAACTTGAGTCTGGTTGCCTCAACTTTTCGCATGGCCTGGATGAGCAAGAATTTCTTTTTAATATTGTGAGGGTTCCTGACCTTAACCCTCCCCAATGGCAACCACAGTCAACTGTTTGTGGTCTTGTTGTCCAGCCAGGTCACACATCCTGCTGTTGTAGAGCCAAGAATACTGCTAAACCTTTTGTTCCAAGGATTGAATCATTGTTGCCTTGGCAACTTCAGCTCACCTATTTTTCATGGCCTTGTTGGACCCGCCAGGTGCAAACATTACTCTTCAGAGCAGGTGGGTCATTGCTATGACGATACAAGATTGAACCAGAAAGACAGGTCTCATGTGCCACTGCTATAGCGCTTCAGCTATATACGACAGACCACATATGTTCCATGGCATGATATGTTTGGCCCCGCCAGGACAAATGATTTGCTCGCGAGCAGCCTGACAATCTTTTGTGGTCTTGTTCAAGCAGCCAGGATGCACTTAGGATCAAACAGGCAAAGTCTGCATTTTATCATTTAGCAAATTACCTGGACCCATTCTGTCAAATTTTACGTACTGTCTTTGGGATTCATCACAGTAGCAAAAAAAAAAAAAAGATAACTCAAACAGATACGGCAAACCCAGAAGGTAATAATCCTTACGTCTGCTATAAGTATTTAAAACTCCCCTGCGCATGTTTTTACACTGCTACTTCCTGAGCCATCCCAGCTGATATACATAAACATGACACGTCCATGCATCTTGAGCTAACTTCCTGGCCTCCCACTAGCACTCATAAATAAATTCATGTGCAATGTAAAACACAGATACAGTACATCACAGACAGAGAGAGAGAGAGAGAGAGAGAAAAAAAAACACGGACTAATGCAGGAAGATACTCCTCAATTAGTTCAGTTTAGATGCATTTTACTGGTAATGTTTACAAGCGTAAAGTGTGTCCTATTTATACACTGTTCTCTATCTTGTCTTTGAGTGTCATCAAGGATGCGCACTGGATAAAATGTGGTTTATGTAGCATGATGCCGCCATGCATTTAATTAGTTCCACATGATGGAGCGGCTCACATATAAACACATAATTACACACGTTTACTTAGATGCACTTTGACACTTTAGAGCAGGCGTCACCAACGTGGTACCCACTGGGTAGCCCCCGAGTATCACATGAGTAGCCAGCAGGCCTGTTCTAAATATTGCTTACAAGTGATAGAACATTGGTGATTTTCTATGAATTTTAATTTCAATTACTATGTTTACATTACACTTGATTTACATATTTACAACAGCTGTTCCTTAATTATTGTGAAAAATCATGAGCATGATGGGTGTCTTCACATAAACTGGTTGCCCTTTGTATTACTCAGTACCGAAGTAGCTCTCAGTTTCAAAAGGTTGGTGACCCCTGCTTTAGAGCGATCCTGTGTCAATTTAGAAAGAGCATGGACTCCGAGAATAGGTGAGTTTCTATTTTTTAGCAAATAGCTGAATCTGTGCAATTGTTGATTCCGAGCCGCAAATAAGCAGACATTTTCCAGTGACTCGATCGATCCCAAATTCCCTGACATTTCTGGTAAGCAATTAATGCATGCAGCGGTGAGCTTCTTAGGGTCCCCTCCATTAGATGGACGGAAAGAAAAGTCAATGCAGGCATGAAAAGGCGAGTGCAATTTAACCACGGGAAAGACAGATGCTGTGGGTGAGAGTCATCGTGGCGCCGACGGAATAAGAGAAGATAAAGTCAGCGGAATGCTGACAAACGGTTTGAGAGATTGACCTGACTGTGCAAGACACTCCTAGGTTACAACCATGTACTTTAGGCGTTTGAGGAAAGTTATCTTATAAGCATTTAATACAAGTCAAAAGTTGGGAAGCATCTTCCAACTGAAAAATTTCAAGCATTTACCCCTTGAAAACGCACCAATGTGAACCAAAAGCCAATACGGGTCATATAGCATCAGTCACATCATAAAACTGACAAAGAAAATTCCAAGATGGGCAAAGCTGTTATCTGAGCAAAAGCTGCCTATTTAAAAGACTTTTCAATTATACACTCAAAAACATTTGAAATGACTCAAATTGGTCCAAAAAAAGGGGGTGACCCTGCAAATACCTGATCTGGCTGTCTTGATGTTGACAGACTGGAAACCTCCGTTGAGGGCCGACGTGTCGATTATGTCCGAGTCAAAGTCACGGTGCGTTTTGCGGTACACGAAGAGTGCCACAATAACCGAGATGACCAGGCACATGATAACGGCGATGACCACGCCCACGTACAGCGCCACATCGTCCGTGCTTGGAGCCGCTGGAAGAAACAAACAAATATATATATATATATATATATATATATATATATATATATATATATATATATATATATATATATATATATATATATATATATATATATATATATATATATATATATATATATATATATAAGGTTTTTGGGGGAAGAGTTCTGCCACCAAAAACTTTTCGAGTAATAACGTCATTCCCTAGCTTTCAAACTGATAAGGATGACCCGTGAAACTTTTAAACAGGCCACGGGCATTTCTAATAAGAGCACTAGTCTAGACATTAGTGGCGAGATACACCAATCATAAAAATGTTCCATCTTAATAGGCTTGTTAATTATTTTACAATTTGTCCTCCTTCAATGTGACATAAGGGTTTTTAAAGATGCTCGGTTATTCATTCATGTGGCCTTCTACTCAAAAAGAATGTTTTACAAGTTCTACGTTAGAGATAGGAAATGAGATAATAATGAGGAGTTGAGAAAAGAGGAACTAAAAGAACAAATGTTGACGAGGAAAGGAGATTAAACGAGAAACAATTTCACCAGCTGAAGAACATTTAAAGGCAAGAAATAAGTGAAAGCAACAAGCAGTGAAACTTGTGGATTTTTGGATTTGGATGTGTCTCGTAAACTCAATTAAGTATACGTAATCTAATTCTACCCTACATTCCACTTAAAGAGGTTCGTTTTTACGCTACCAAGACTAATTTGACAATGTATTTGTTCAGTGTATTGCAAAGCTACTATATCTGTTTTTTTTTTGTTTTTTTTTGTGGTGGGGTTACAAGTAACCACAAGTTCAAATGCAGATGATTTTATCTAGTCTACAAGGGGCATTTCTGAAAAGGAACTAACAGTAAATAGCTTTACATTTACTCCATCCATCCTTTACATTGATTCCATCCATTAATCCATCCATCCATCATCTTAGCTGCTTATCCTCATGAGGATGGCTGGAGCCTATTCCATCCATCCATCCATCCATCCATCCATCCATCCATCCATCCATCCATCCATCCATCCATCCATCCATCCATCCATCCATCCATCCATCATATTCACAAACACACCTATGGGAAGCTTAGAATGTTTAACCAGTCTGCCATTGTGCCACTATAAATTTCATGTAAAAATAATAATTTTCTTTCTTGTTAATAATAACATTTATTTGTTCAAACAGTTCTTTGGACATTCTATGTTGTCTTTTCGTGTGAATTTGAATAATTGGTTGTTTATTATGTTGATATGTAGGAGAGGCGCTAGCACACCTGGCACCTTTATCGAGGTAAGTGCTACAGATGATGAATGCACGGATGGACGTTTTATAAGTTATGTCTTTTTTTTTTCCCTTCCTTCCCTTGTGTCGTTACAGAGGAAGTTGAAACCACTTGAGGGCGCTGTAAACCACCACAAAGGTCTCATGGGAGGTTGACTCGGAGAGCGAACGAGAATACAAACTGGTTACTCATTAAACCCCCGAGAGACATGGACGTTTTTTAAAGCATTGTTTCTTTTGCTTTTTTGTTTTGTTTTGCATGAAAACCTCAATTTTAAATTATAATCTTTTAATGGATTGCAACAGAGTACTTAAGTGTTGATGTGAATTACAAACTGTGATTGATTTTAGCTTTTTTTTAGGTTTTAAATACATGAAAATATGTGTTTCCACAAGGCAGTCTGTTTGCCATTTACACCTCAAAGTTCAGTGGCCGCGGGTTCAATCTTAGCTCCAGCCTTCCAGGCTGAAGATTGCGTTTTCTCCGCGTGCCTGCGTGTTTTTTCTCAAGGTACTGCGGATGTTTTTACGTTACTGCAAAAACATCAACGATAGGTAAATTGGACACTCTAAATTGCTCTAAATTGTCCTTAAGTGTGTTCATGAGTCAGTGTTTGTTGATCTTTATGTACCCTACAATTGGCTGGCAACCAGCTCAGGGTATATCACAATCTCTGCCCAAAGACAGCTGGGATAGGTTCCAGCATGTGTGCGACCCTTCTGGGGTGAGGTAATGGATGGATGAATGTTAATCACACTGTCAATGCAGTACCACATTATGCCACAACATCCCAGGCAGCACTGTGGTGTACTAGAAGAGATAAATTATGGCGTTATATTTGTGCCACAATTACGCACGCGCGGAAAAAAAAATTGAGCGGAGAAAATCAAACTGAGCGAGCGAAAACAGATTTTGAGAGCAAGAAAAAAACTATTGAGCGCGTAATGATAAGAGTTTGAGCGCGCGCCGATGGAGTTTGAACACAGAAAAAGAAATTGCTCGCTCAAAATTCCTTTTTGCTCGCTCGCAATAGCATTCTCCCGCTCAACATCTCGCTCTCGCTCGCGATACTCCTCCCTCCCTCGCTCAACATCGCGTTTGCTCAACATCGAGCTCTCGCTCGCTCGAGTCGTCCTCTGCGCTCGCTCAGTTCTGTTCACGCGTTACGTTTGTGCCACAAAACCAGCCAATCAGAGCTTGTAAAAGCACATTGATTGACAGCTTTGTATCCAATGAGATTGCTTGTTGTGTTCACCCGGAACGAGCAAACGAGAGTGCGTCACATCGACGTAGGCGGGAGGGGTGGGCTTATATTATTAAAGTACAAAAACTAACAAGGTATTTCTGTCAAATGATACAATACAGTAATAATAATAATATTAAAAGTAATTCTCCAGCCCAAGTCCGTGTTGACGCACACTCGTTTGCCCTTTTCGGGTGAACACAGGGCAAACGAGAGTGCGTCAACGGATAGCGTACAAGCAATCTCATTGGATACTAAGCTGTGTCAATCAAAGTGCTTTTACAAGCTCTGATTGGCTGGTTTTGTGGCACAAACGTAACGCGTGAACAGAACTGAGCGAGCGCAGAGGACGACTCGAGCGAGCGAGAGCTCGATGTTGAGCAAACGCGATGTTGAGCGAGGGAGAGAGGAGTATCGCGAGCGAGAGCGAGATGTTGAGCGAGAGAGGGCTATCCCGAGCGAGCAAAGAGGAATTTTGAGCGAGCAATTTCTTTTTCTGTGTTCAAACTCCATCGGCGCGCGCTCAAACTCTTATCATTACGCGCTCAATAGTTTTTTTCTTGCTCTCAAAATCTGTTTTCGCTCGCTCAGTTTGATTTTCTCCGCTCAATTTTTTTTTCCGCGCGTGCGTAATTGTGGCACAAATAGAACGCCATAATAAATAGGCAAAAGTAACACAACGCAAATGACGATGCCCCTTTCATGTAATCGTTGTCCCCATGGAACACAGAGCAAAACGGGCCTTTGAGTATTGTGCTATACTGTGTTGTATGTGTAATAAATAGCAGTTTATTAATGTCTTACTATTATTGTAATAAAACCACCTTAACATCAGTGTTACTTTCCAATAGCCTATCTATGGCATGTTGTATGATATTAGCATTAAAGTAGCACATCTGTTGGCAAGGCTAGTCTGTGAAGATGTGCCGGATGGAGAGGAAAATTAGGTGAAAAAAGTTGATCTGAAATTCTGCCTGCTCAGGTCATATACATTTTGATGCAGTGGGAACCAGTTGTCTAAATTAATTTGGGGGAATTTGGAGGCTATATTCAAATGGCCAGCATTTATCAAGAAAACCATTTTGATCAGATGTAAAAAACCTAAGTATAATTTAATGATTTCAAATGTATGTAACTACAAACTACAAACATTTTTGACATGTTTTTACAAAGATTTGAGGTTCACTGCAATCCACTTTAGGAGCATTTTTTGTGGTTGTAATGAGAATGCATCTATTTAATTAATATCTGGTTCACCTTCCACGGGAAGGTCTACAACAGAAGAACTGTCACTTGAAACTTTATTTATTGTTTATTTAATGCCCTTTTACAGCTTGACTGGCTGGCATAATAGGCTGTCTCCTGACAACAAGACACAGGAGAAAAAAAAAAAAAGTAACTGGACGTGGATGAACACTTTCGACCCGCTTGGATGAATAATGGGTTTGGACGTGTGTGCGTGTGAGCGCGTGTGTGTGCCCTCATGTGATTTGAAGGCAGCATGACAGAATGAATGGGCTGTGATAGAATGAGGAAGAAGTGAAGGAAGCTAACACGAGCTACACTCATCTCATGTGCTGAGGTGTATCAGTGTTAAAGTAAGAAGTAAATGTATCAGCGATTCATGTTTCTTGAACATAGTTAGAATGTTGTACAAAGTAAGAAAATGTCTTGTTTTGAGAATATTGTTTTGAGAATAAAGTTGGACAATGACATTAAAGTTGGCAAACTTCAGAATAAAGTCAAACAACATGACTGAATGAAAAGGTTTTACCTGTGTTAAAAGGTAAGTGTTCAAATAAATGGGGTTAAAATTATACATACAAGACATAATATTAGGAGCAAAAAAGGAATTTATTGAGAATATCCTAACATAAATGTCCAACAATACAGTAGTACGAGTAAAACAACAATATTGTTGGAAAAATGTTTCATTTGACGAGGCAAAAATGTCATAAAGTTTGGATTCGTATAGTTTGAGCAGTATCCTTTCACTTCATTCTACTTTTTATTTATCATCCAGAACTTCAAAGACATCTCAGTGAATAAGAACTGACCCAAATTTTGAATTCAAAGCTCAACAAAATTAATTGTCTTCACCCCGGTGGACACGCAAGCATCAGCTTTTTAGTACAATTCTTATGTGTGTGTGTGTGGGGTGGGAGGTGGGGGCAGACCCACGTTTCTACATCTGAGTGGACAGACTATAAAATAAGCCAACGAAACACCTG